>NC_068984.1:143807031-143811478 GCF_001194135.2 Octopus bimaculoides | reverse complement strand
TACACATCTGCTCCACCGTCATGAAAGAACCCAAGAACAAGGAGAGAAAAATTACTGCTTTTGAGCTTTCCTCCAAAATCGATTCGCGATTATTATTTCTAATATAAAATTGTTTATATTGTTATTAGTGCTATTAATATTATTATTGTTATTATTATTATTATTATTATTATTATTATTATTATTATTATTATTATTATTATTATTATTATTATTATTACTTTTGTTACTCTTCATCTATCTCTGCATCCCCCTTCTCCTCCTCCTCATTATTATCATTATCACCATCATCATCATCATCATCATCACCATCGTCATCATCATCATCATCATCATCATCATCATCATCATCATTATTATCATTGTTATTACTCTTGTTACTCTTCATCTCTCTCCGCATTCCCCTTCTCCTTCTCCGCCTCCTCTTCCTCTTCCTTCTTGTTAATTTCATTATTATCATCATCATCATCATCATCATCATCATTATTATTATTATTATTATTATTATTATTATTATTATTATTATTATTATTTAAGTCTATTTCTAGGAGGAAGATGAAAGAAGGTAAATCATTTTAGGTAGAAGTTATTGTTATATTGCAGCGGCAGAAAAGGTAGAGCATCGGAACCAAAACAAAAAAAATGTTGAGTTTTGTCATAAAAGATTTTGAGTTCAAGACCCACCAGGCTCATCATTACGTTTTTGTCCCTCCAAGGGCATGATATATACTACCTGTTTTGTCATATATTGATTAAGATCGATCGAAACTATTCACCGCAGCCATTTACCCAGATTTGGAAGCATTTTTAGTAAGAACTGATATGATGAAGAGACAGCAGTGTCCAGGGTTCTTCAGGATGGTAGTAGCAAGGGAGAAATTTACCTTCAAACAGAATGGATTCTATTAAAAACACATAAATTATCGGTGATGGTGTTAATCTGGGTGGCGGGGTACATTTGTCACCCAAGAACAGAAACGGTCTTCTGACAGATTTCCACTTAATTTCCGTCTACCAAATTCCTTTCACAGGAGTTAGAGTCAATGATTTAAATTAATAAGAATAAAGACTGCCTAAAAGTTCCCCTGGCTGGATGTGAACCCGTAACCACTTGATTGAGAAAGAGACTTCTTAACTACACAGTCATAGCAGCAACAAGATTAGTTTTCTGACATCGAAGTGGGAGAAACGATGAAATTCCAAATCATAAAGTTCATGTGGTATTTAGTTATGTCCCCTTACAGTATGTGTTCAAATTCTACCAGTGAAAGTTTTAGCTTTTATTCTTCCGGGGCGTGGGGGGGGAGGGGGTTCAATGAAATAAAATACCAATTAAGTAATGAATTTATTCTATTATCCCACCTTAAGACAAATTTATGTGAATAATTGAAAAAAAAAATTATTAACACAATCAGTACACGTAAACAATGACAGCGCCTAGGATGCTGTTACCAATCGCAGACTATTATCTGTCAGTCTGGCAATGAAGTTGGTATCACGTTTTTAGTAATATTCCAAAGATGGTTGAGGGAACATTATTGATGACATTCTCAGGGTGACTCTGGTGATTGACTTTAATCGACTTAGTACCTTATTCTAAAACAAATTTGGTCCAAGTTCTATTCGCAGCTCCTTAAAATCTCTGTCCTAGCTGTGCTCCCGAAATAAGCACATTATCTGTTCGGGACGCGCTCCACAAAAACGGAAGTGACGTCAGTCGAACCAGCTTGAGATGAACGAAGATTGATGAAGGCATTATGAACATACAGCTTACATCACATGTAGAACGGAGCCAACTAACGCAGTGGTCCCTTCTAATGATCGCTCCATGGCCTTTTTGGGGCAGGGAAGAACTGCCAGTTTTCCTCCAACTCAGCGTTTCTCAACTATTATTTGCCCATGGAACCCTTTAACTCTTATTTCACTTGGGTAGGTTCTCATAGTCATTCAATATTTTGAAAATCCTATTATATCTTTATAATTAGATATTAGGAACCGTATAAAAAAAAATGTTAAAATATTCTGTACTGTAAGAAGTATAACCAATTTGTTACTAACAAATTTTGTACGACAAAATCCTGTGTGGAATCCCAAAGGCCATAGGGATCTCAGTTGAGAAGCACTGCTCTGCCTGGTACCTCTGATGTAAGTTTCTATGGTGTATGCGAATTGAATCATTTTTATGTGAACCGTAAAATACAGTCGACCATAGCAGTCCATCTTTCAAATAAAACCTTTCACTTCTTCACATCCAGCTTAATGCGGGGAATGAAAGTAAGATGGAAGCTGACCATTTCTTGTAAATTTGATAGAAAATGAATGAAAGTGGTAAAACTGCTATGTGTTAAAGGGTCACTCCCTGAATTTTACCTGGAGCTTGGAGTTAGAGAGAGAGAGAGAGAGAGAGAGAAGGGAGCAGCTAACATCTATCTGAAATTCACCTATTGGAATTTTTCTCAGTTTCTCTTGGTAATTCTTATGAATGATGGTGTTTTATCAATTGCAGACGCAATATCAATCTTTCAAAAGAACTCTTTGCAATCTCATTAAATAAAATCTGGAATTATTTTGTCTTCTTCATTGGAAAGAAACAGAAAGTGTTGAATGCTGTCAAATATTAGGTGAATACCTTAATGTTACCAGATTCAAATATTGCCTTTTGTGGGGAACGAACCTACGCCTCTGCTCTTGGAGGAATTACGCCAATGATTTTACAGAAGTTACTGGGCCTGTAATTGTAATAATCCTTTCTACTCTAAGCACAAGACTTGAAATTATTTGGGAAGGGGATTAATCGATTACATCGGATTAATCGATTACAACGGATTAATCAATTACATTGGATTAATCGATTACATCGGATTAATCGATTACATTAGATTAATCGAATACATAGGATTAATCAATTACATCGGATTAATCGATTACATCGGATTAATCAATTACATCGGATTAATCAGTTACATCGGATTAATCAGTTACATCGGATTAATCGATTACATCGGATTAATCAATTACATCGGATTAATTGATTACATCGGTTTACTCAAATTTTGGGCTTCGCTGATCTCACGTTTCCCATGCCTCTGTCTTTCGGAATTCAGTTAGCGCAGACATACTTTCGTTCTAAATGATGCAATGATATCAAACGGAAGTAAACCCACATCCTTCATACGGCGAGTTGTTGAAGTCCAGATATGTCAAACAATTTAAAGTCCTGCTATAGTCTGCATTTGATTCGATTAATTTTCAATTATTGGCGATGGAAATTGTATTAATACCAAAAGGTAACCTTTATATCTAACTTAACATGGCTGCCTTCTTTGAACACCGAATATTGCGTTGTTGGCCTTGTGAGATCCTCTCTTATAGGCACTTGGTGCATAAAAGCAGACACATGCATCGTATTGTCTGAAAACAGTTCTGGTATTCTATATATGGTGGCAGCGAGATTTGACCAGCGGTACCCGGCGCCTCCCACTGAGGAAATCCAGTAGACCGCAATCACGTGAAATTGAAATTCTGGCGCCCATGACAGACGATTCTCGTCTGCTTCAGTCTATGTGTGTTCATTTAGGCACTAAACACCTGTAAGAATTGATCTATCAAGGCCAATAACGTAGTATTCAGTGTTCTCACAAAGCATCCATGTTCGGTTTTTATAATTTGACAGATGCCATACTGCAATGTCTATTAAATACTGAAAGCGTTTTGTTTTGTTTTCTGATACATTTTAAAGTCCTCCTTACTCTCTCTCTCTCTCTCTCTCTCTCTCTCTCTCTCTCTCTCTCTCTCTCTCTCTCTCTCTCTCTCTCTCTCACACACACACAACACACATTCAAAAATGTTACAAATTCAACAGCCACGTCTATCTAATTACCGACTTTTTCATCTCACGTCTACAAAGTATTACAATCGTGTTTATTTTTTTGTCATATAAACCGACGACAGCCATATCATGTGAGTTTAGTGTCGTTTCGTTTGTGTAGTCTTACCATCCACCAGTAAGTCTGCCGCCACCCCTTCCACTATTAATATCCCCGCCTACTAGTCTCATTGCCCACATAACTACATATCTACATCATCTCCCTCCCTCTCACCTTTCCCTTATTCTCCCTCTTTATCAGTCTGTGTGTGTGTGCGTGTGTGTATCTGTCTGTCTGTTTGTCTCTGTCTCTCTCTCTATATATACATACATACATATACATACACACACACCTCCGTGTGTATATATAGAGCTATGTATCTATCTATCTACCTACCTATATAAATTTATCATTATTATTATTATTACTATTATTATTATTATCAGTATTATTATTATTATTATTATTATTATTATTATTATTATTATTATTATTATTATTATTATTATTATTATTATTATTATTTTATTTTACAAAAACACGAAAAGCCTTGTGATATGCATACGTGTATATGTGTGTGC
>NC_068984.1:143802920-143805776 GCF_001194135.2 Octopus bimaculoides | reverse complement strand
ATATATATATATATATATATATATATATATATATATATATATATATACAAATAATCAGAAAATGGAGAAAACCTCAGATTAACAAACACATCGATTGGCCTCCATTTATAGCTTATTTTTAATACAAAGCATGACATAACAAAAAGGTGACGTAAGAAATCTGATTATTTGTATTTGTTTCCTGATACAAATAATTTGTTTATCCTGTTGTTACCTGTACTCTACAAGCATGGTGTGCCTGCACACCAATGCCCGGGGATAACATGGTTAACGGATACCGATAGTACATATAGATATTTTATCCCTTAGTCGGTTACTATAACTGTTAACTCTATTTGCACTATATATATATATATATATATATATATATGTGTGTGTGTGTGTGTGTGTGTGTGTGTGTGTGTGTGTGTGTGTGTCTTTGTAGTTCTTCCCCATCCACATTTGATAATTGGTGTTGGTGTATTTAGTCTCCGTAACATAGCGGTTCGGCAAAAGAAACCGATAGCATAAATACAAAGTAGTAATGGTCAGGGCAAGTTCGGAAGCTTTCATGTAAGCTGCAGGTTATTCTGGGCAGGTTATCTCCATCACTCTGAAGATTATCCGCTGATTCAAAAGGCACACGTGGGTATATGTACTCCTGGGTACCCTATGCCCAGAAAAATGATGGGTTTGTTACAGCTGAAATGAGTACCTTTGATAATAGATTTGCTCAACATATTTATATTATTTGCAAAAATATATGTTTGTGTATTTTCGTATGTTATCTACCGTTAGATGATTACTATAATTTGCTTCTTAGTTAAGTTTTTCGGTACTCATCAATGCAAGGAAGCAGAATGTTTATAAATGGTATACAAAGTTAGTTCGCGTCGGCTGATGGATCCAGTCTATAGTTGTCTGCTAAACCTTTGCTGTTATTTTTTTTGTGGCAGCTGTAAGATATTATTGAACAATTGGTGATTAGGAGTAAAGATTGTTTGCCAACGTAACATGGCAGTCCTGGTTTAGGACGAATGTTGCTGTAATTTAGCCACAGGAGACCTCGTCTCCAGCTGGCTATACGACACGATCTGTGTCCTTATATTTTCGAACAAGGGAATCTAGCACCCCCACTCAGCTCAAAACAATATCTGTGTATCGCGATTTCCAGGTTATTTCCCTTCATCAGCACAGAATGATTGTTCGGCTAGAGGTGGCGCCGCCAAATTCCTAGTTTTCAAAGTGACAACTAGTCACTGTTCTATAAATTAGAAAATAACTATTTTTAAATCTCACAACGAGAGATATTCATCGTTTCCTGGGGTTAAATTACAGCAACATTCGTCCTAAACCAGGACTGCCACGTTATGTTGGCAAACAATCTTTACTGCAATCTGTACTGTTGCTGAATATCTCTCGTTGTGACATTTAAAAATAGTAATTTTCTGACTTGGTGATTAGTTCTTGATTCTGACGTAATAGGCAGGAGTCGTATACAATGATACATGAGATATTGCAAGATAATTTCAATAAATAATGTACATTATTTACATTATTTACATTTGACGGATATTTGTCCTCATCTCGTTTGTTGTTAACACAACGCTTCGGATGATATACCTTCCAGCCTTCATCAGATGTCTTGGGGCAATTCGAACCCGGGTCCTCATTCCTAAGGTATTTTTCGATGTTGCTATTATTATTATTATTATTATTATTATTATTATTATTATTATTATTATTATTATTATTATTATCATTATTATTAGTATTATTCAGGTCACTGCTTGGAATCGAACTCGGAATCTTGAGGTTAGTAGCCTGCGCTCTGAACCACAACGCCATATGCCCGTGGGCAGAAACGTCCGTGGTCAAGACTACAGATCGATTTTGCGGGTCCGTTAAATGGTTATTACTCCTTAATCAACCAATGGCTGAACACGAACTAGTCTCCAGCACCATTATTGACAGCAGCAGGAAAGTTATTCTTTTTTCTGTTTTCCTGTTAAGGAATTCAGTATGATCTTTCAATATGTACAGCTTCTCAGGTAGACAGAGTCGGCAGTAATGGCGAGGGTGAATGCGGGGTATCCTTCCAACTGCAATTTATTCGAAGCAAGTTATCTCCATGATTCTGAAGTTTATCCGCTGATTCAAAAGGCACATTTGGATACACTCTACTTCTGGATACGCTGTGACCAGAGAAACGATGGATTTGTCGCAGCTGGAACGAATACCTTTGATAAGAGATTTGCTCAATCAAAATTCACCTTGGGATAAAACAATAATCACAAGACAACGACCAAATCAACAACAAAAGCATTAACCACAATAAACAGAATGTAAGGTAACCATAGAAACCAACTATGGAATATAAAGGGTGTGGTTTGAGGGAGATTCGGGTGGTATGTGGGCACGTGATATATTGCGGAAATTGTGAGGATGTTATGAGGAAAGTTATGAGATCAATTCCTGCAAGAGACCACGAACAATAATAAAATGGCGTACATTTGGTTTAATATTCCCGGCGAGAGAAAACCGCTATGTGGTAGGAGTTCTTCTGGCTAGAAATAGCAGTCAAATCTATAAACTTAAGAAATGTAAGACACATTAGGCAGTATAGACCTCGATACACTGTGTCGTCTCAAGAGAAAATTTGAGGTGGTCATGGCTAGGACGACTTTCAAGTGCAATCAGGGTTGACCTGGGGCTGAGAGGACAATGTCTATTTAATTAAACTAATTAACTCTAAATTAGTTTCGATTGGTTCTTTTAGACTCACACAATATGGACTCTTGATCTGTTTTCCATTTCACCACCACCACCACCACCACGCCACCACCACCACAACCACCACCACCACCACCACCACGC
>NC_068984.1:143800479-143801441 GCF_001194135.2 Octopus bimaculoides | reverse complement strand
ACCACGAGGCTTCGGCAGGGGATGGTGCTGAACCCTGCTGTACTCTTTCACCACAACTTTCTCTCACTCTTACTTCCTGTTTCTGTTGTGCCTGTAATTCAAAGGGTCACCTTTGTCACGCTGAATATCCCCGAGAACTACGTTAAGGGTACACGTGTGTGTGGAATGCTCAGCCACTTGCACGTTAATTTCACGAGCAGGCTGTTCTGTTGATCGGACCAACTGAAACCCTCGACGTCGTAAGCGACGGAGTGCCAACAACTATGAAGACATGTGACCAAATAGTCAGTGAGCTGAGTTCACAATCATAAGATCGTGGATTCGAATCCGGGAGAGGGCAGAACGTTGCAGTCTTCAACTAGACATTTCATTTTGCATTATTCCAGTCCAGTATAAAAAAAAGACAGTATCTACCTGGTGCTAATGCAGCATTCTCTTCTTCAAGCTATCCTCGATGCCCAGCCGGGTCAACAGTAAGAGCGTGGCGAGAGTCCTTGTGGCTACTGACCACTACTATATAGCGCTATGCAAAGCAATTCGCGAAAGCATAGAACATGTTACCATGTGAGCATATTACGTCGTGCTATTCTCGTTTGCGAGTGACGGCTGTGGATTTACCTCTGTGTATTCAAACTCAAGCAACACGAAACTGGCATGTCCGATTTGCATAACAGTGCATTAATTAATTAATTAGCTGATAATGTTTTATGATTATGGGAACTGTAAGCTATATCTTTTATAATAAACCTGGAAATTATCCTTCCTGTGAAAAATGAAATTTAGTATATTAGTTATTACGTTGTTGTTATTGTTGTTGCTCTTCTCCATCATCATCATCATCATCATCATCATCATCGTCATCATCATCATCACCATCATCATCATCATCATCATCATCATCATCACCACCATCATCATCATCATCATCATCATCATCACCATCGTCATCATCATCATCATCA
>NC_068984.1:143796214-143799176 GCF_001194135.2 Octopus bimaculoides | reverse complement strand
TTAACTAAACAACATCCTCCCCGCTTACCATTCTTTGGCTAACTGGAGGGAACCATTCCAGTGTGGCGAAGCTATTTCAACAATCTGCACAAACACATACACACATACATACAATCGCACACACATTCATAAACACATCCACACACACACACCCGCACAAACACACACGTACGCACACACACAAATTCCTTCCTAAGACTCATTCATCATTTGTGCTGTTGATGTCACAGCTCTTGGTGTCGGTGATGGTGGTGGTGGTGTTGGTGTTGGGAGGTGGGAGTTTGTAATAATTGCTGCTGCCTCTGCTACTACTGCTGCTGCTGCTGCTGTTTAACCCCAGGCCAAACCTGAACCAGTAGAAGTCTTATCAAAAGAATTCCAGCCGTAGCTATCCAGTCTTGTTTTAGAATTATGTAGCATCACATTAGGAAATGTGTCCTTCCTTATTTCAAGACGTTACGACAATTAGAGGGAGATTTGACTGTTATTACTAGCAGACAAAATGACACCGTATTAGCTATCACGAGAAGACCCATGATCAACAGCGTTCCAGCGGTGACCATTCCAACTTTCTTTGTATATCTCGGACCCTAATGTGTCTTTCGTTTCTTATAACAGTAAGGTACAATTTGACGAAGATTCGGCTGTTATTTCTAGCAGATTCAGTAACAACATATTACCTACTTCGAGCAGGCAGATGATCAACGGCGTTCCAGCTCTGACCATCCCATCTTCATTTGTATATCTCGAACTCTGCTTCTACACTATTTAATGTGTCCTTTGTTTCTTAAAGCGGCAGGGCGTGGTTTAATAGAGATTCGGCTGTTATTTCTAGCATATTAACTGATCCCGTAAAAATTACATTTGCTGTTATTCAGTCCAAGAGCAGCCCTGAAAGAGTAGACCAATGATCGAGGGCGTTTTAACCGTGACCATCCCGTCTTTTCTGTATGTGTAAAGAATCAGACAAAATGCAATATGCTCAATTCGTCAGGGCGGCGAGCTGGCAGAAACGTTAGCACTCCGGACGAAACGCTTAGCGGTATTTCGTCCGTCTTTACGTTCTGAGTTCAAATTCCACCGAGGTAGACTTTGCCTTTCATCCTTTCAGGATCGATAAATTAAGTACCAGTTGCGTAGTGGGGTCGATCTCATCGACTGGTCCCCTCCTGTCCCAAATTTCGGGTTTGGTACCTAGAATAGAAAAGAATATGTTCTATTCGAAGATGGCAGAGTGTGATATGCGGCAAGTTTATCTTTTCTGATCTTGTCAAATTCTTTTGCCGGGATATTATGATCAGAAGGAATACTTATGGCGATCAATGTATAATATCTAGTTTGTTAGTTTTGATGGTTCGGTGTGAACGTAGTGGAAAGCCCCAAAGAATCGTTCCAGCCTTAGTTACAGACTCAGGATGGTGTTCATGCCACTTGTCAACAGATTTGATTTTATAATGCCGACATATTAACCAGAGTAGATAAAGGCCAACTCTGCCATGTCTTGATTTATACTCAACCTGCTCCAGGTCTAGTTTGGTCCCAACTTCCAGGTGGATAAGAAATGGAACAGAACAAAGTGATGAGTAGAGAGGCCAGTCTTACTCAGAAACGAGCAGAGAAGACCCTAACTCTGAAAAAGGTGACGAATGCCTACATCGCTTCTATCATCATTTAGATCCTGACCACTGTGCCCTGCCCCGGTTACTGCTTGATCAGACTGGAACATTTCGTATTTATTTTCTTGTGGGAGAGACGCGCAGGCGGTCAGTTTGCTGCTAACACCCTTTTCGTGGCCGCTTAAGCATGCTGTAGTTTCTGGTGTGCAGACACGTGCTGAGGTTTTGTGGAGCTCGTCTTTCCGCAGTTCGTTTCGTCGATGGAGCTGGAGTCTTGGTGGAAGAAAAGGCCGAGACTAAGCGCCTGGCTACTAGAATGTCCCCAGGCGCTCCCAACCCTCTTTCAGTCGGACAATGGGATATAGAGGTTTGGTGGCAGTGAAGTGCGACGAACTCCTCGGGGAGACTCTAGGTGCCAACGAAAACGAATCGGCTAGTTTGTCCCAAAGAGCTTTCCGCTCGAGGATTACGATGGATTATTTCCAGATGCCCCTGGCGTGGACGTGCTATTGTAGAGGAAGGGCAAGGCGGTACCGGTTCGAGATAAACTCTACAGGTATAGATGTGCTGAATGACGGGTGTGTCCGAGGTGCACGCAGAGCGACGGAACTATTCTGAACGCTCTCATTCAGTCACCGGAAATTGCTGAGCTGTGTAGTCATGTGTAACAGCTGCTGTCGCATGAGGCACGGATAAGTCTGTCGGCTGAGTACAGTGTAATGATTGCCCTACAGCCCTCCTTTAATCAGGCAGGTAAAGCAGGTTTCCTTTGCCTAGTGGCTGTGGCGAAAGAAGCTGTCTGGTGGACGAGGCTGAAAGGAATGAGGACAGTATGATGACGGAGAAAGTGAGGATGGGGAGAGAAATGTTGTCTTCGAGCGAATTTTTTGAATGGTGGGTGAAAGTTGTGAAAATGATAAGAATGGATGGTACCACTCTAAATGTAGACCTGTAAGTCGGAGGAGAAACGCGTAATGTTGAGAAGGAAGCATATAGAAAACGTGGAAGGTTAAAAAACGGAAAAGGAAAAAGAAAATATTACAAGTATAAAAAGGTAAAAGAGTTATCTCCCTTAGACCTTAAATTATAAGCTTGGAAAGGTATCAAGTTAATCAGGTATGGGCAGAATTTTCCAATTCTACAAAATGTACTTTGACATATGTTTACAACTGTTGAAAATTTCAGACCTAGAGTTCAATTGTGAGTGAGGGATCTTAGGTCTGAAAAGGATCTGTGCCCTTTCAGCTAAACATAGCTTACGTCTATTTGATCCATTAACATAAGACGTTGATTTTTCAATTATTTTCCACTTAATTACATGTAGACTAAACGAACTTATTAATTCG
>NC_068984.1:143793543-143795288 GCF_001194135.2 Octopus bimaculoides | reverse complement strand
CCAATTCTACAAAATGTACTTTGACATATGTTTACAACTGTTGAAAATTTCAGACCTAGAGTTCAATTGTGAGTGAGGGATCTTAGATCTGAAAAGGATCTGTGCCCTTTCAGCTAAACATAGCTTACGTCTATTTGATCCATTAACATAAGACGTTGATTTTTCAATTATTTTCCACTTAATTACATGTAGACTAAACGAACTTATTAATTCGTTATGATATGTCGTTTGTGCCTGATGATATGTTTGAGGTATTTCTCAACTTATGAAACTACTAAAAGCACGTAAAAATATGTATTGTGTATATTATTTTCTACTCTAGGCACAAGGCCCGAAATTTGGAGGGAGGGGGGGCAGTCGATCTGATCGATTAATACACTCCACTTAAAATTGCTGGCCTTGTACCAAAATTAGAGAGGATTATTATCATTAATTGCTATTACTGTCGCTACTACTACTACTACTACTACTACTACTACTACTACTACTACTACTTCTATTAATATTACTGCTGCTGCTGTAACTACTACTGTTAGTTTAGTGCTGCAGTTACTATTACTACTACCACTATTAATACTATTACTACTACTGCTGCTTCTGCTGCTTCTGCTGCTTCTGCTGCTTCTGCTGCTTCTGCTGCTTCTGCTGCTTCTGCTGCTACTACTACTACTACTACTCCTGCTACTACTACTACTACTACTACTACTACTACTACCACCACCACTACTACTACTACCACTACTACTACTACCACTACCACTACTACTACTACTACTACTACTACTACTACTACTACTACTACTACTACTACTAATAATAATAATAATAATACTGTTGCTAGAACAGCGACAGCAACAACAACAACAGCAACTTCTACTTCTTCTACTAATACTACAGCTGATGCTACTGCTGCTACTGCTGCTACTAATACTACTACTAATAATAATAGTGCTACAGCCACTACTACTACTAATGCTACTACTACTACTACTACTACTACTACTACTACTACTACTACTACTACTATCATCCTCATCACCATCATCATTATCACCAACATCACCTCATAACATTCGAATTGCGACGGAGCCATCGCCCTTCAGTCTCAACAGTTGCAACCACAAGAATGCACCCTATGTAATGCACTTGTTAAAGTGCACTCGTTACACTGCAACACACCTTACTGCACCCACGATACGATACTGCTGTTGCAACACTCTACTCTACTACTCTCCGCGGTGCACTTGTTAAAGTGCACACGCATCACACAGCTAGACTTACTGACACCTGGCAGCGTGCAGTTGCAACCCAACAGTGCACCGAAAGTTGTAAACATGACTGAAATAACCGAGGTCATTCGGTTCAAATGTGTCTCCATGGAGATCAGAGAAGTTACTGGAAGCGAAGTTTGCCAAAACAAACAGACGGCAACATCAAAGATAATCTCGCAGAGAAATGCATCTGTTTAAAGTGCAACATTAAATCGACAGCAGAATAGAACGATGGAAACAAATAAGGTGCTTATATAAGTATAGGTGTGTGTGTGTGTGTATGTGTATACATATTTATATATGTGTGCGTATATATATGATGTGTGTGTATGTGTATGAACCTATGGTGCGTGCGCATGAATATATATATATACATATATATATTTATGTGCATACATGCATTCATATATATGTGTGTATACATTTATATATATATGTATGTATGTATGTATATATATATATATGTATATATAT
>NC_068984.1:143790615-143792910 GCF_001194135.2 Octopus bimaculoides | reverse complement strand
ATATACACCCACACACCACGCTAAATCTCCTTCTGCACTGGTTTAACAAGATTCATGGCATTTAAATGAATGCCTTTTTGACAGAAACGACTGGTGGGAGTACATCTCGCAGAAACAGAGGACACACACACGCACACACACACACACACACACACACACGCGCGCGCACACACACACATGCACACGCACGCACACACATACAATCACACATACACACACACACACATATATATTCTTTTATTCTTTTATTTTTCTATTCTTTTACTTGTTTCAGTCATTGATTCGGCCATGCTGGAGCACCGCCTTTTAGTCGAACGAATCGACTCCAGGACTTATTCTTTGTAAACCCAGTACTTATTCTATCGGTCTCTTTTGCCGAACTGCTAAGTTGTGGGGGCGTAAACACACCAGCATCGGTTGTCAAGCGATGGCGGTGGTGGTGGGGTCAAAGACAAGCACACAAACATATAGTCATTTGTATACAACGGGCTTCTTTCAGTTTCCTTTTTCATAACTGAAGGTAATACACCGTTGTGTATTTTAGCCGTGGTCAACGAAGGGGCTTATAAGTATTCTTAGTGACTTACTAGAAATAACAGCTATATTTCGTCTTAAAAGCATCTACCTCCTTAAACAAGGAACTAGATATTGCTTTTAAGGAGTTAATATATCCAGGATTATGGTCTCTGAGACACTGTAGTGGTTGCGGTTGCGAATAAAGATTATATAGCCACACTGAATGTATGAAAGAAAAAAACGATAGTGTAGTCATTCATACTAGCTGGACCTGGGAAAAATTCACGGAAATAAAGCACACCTCTCTTTGGCCCAGGTTCATTTGTTCTATCCTTTGCTGGTTGCTTTTTTAGGTGAGGTGTAATTTTATAATCAAAACATGTTATCTGGTGTATGGCCGAATTGAAAGGGGTAGAAAACCTAAAACAAATGTGTGTGTGTATGTGTGTGTGTGTGGAGGCATTAATAGCCAGGGATCAATTTCAGTTCAATCATAGAAAGGCATTCAAATACATATCAGCCACTCCGAAAAGTCCGCTTCATGCCATCATCTCTCTCTCTCTCTCTCTTTCTCTCTCACTCTCACTTCTCTCCTTTGCTCGACACACGTCAAATTGAGGTATCTTAATTTTCCAATTAGCAGCGTTGCTGCCTTGGTGGCCCAGTAGGCATGGATGTTGAGAAATAGTAATGCAACACATAGGTGGTGGTTTCAAATCTCTTTCCGGAAATTACAAGAGGTCTAATTAACAATTTTTATTTAAGCAACAAAATTTCTTTCAACAATGTATTCTTCTTAACCGTGACACACGCGTCAGGTACGTACAAAAGACAAATTGGCATATTAATATTATTGATGATATAAGTGACCGTTCTAAGACGTCGACATATCTAACTCTAATTTAAAGTCAATATTTACAGGAAAGTAACTCTAATTTGAGTTACTTTCCTGTAAATATTGACTTTAAATTTTGACATAGGGCCAGGAATTTAGGGGCCGGAGGTAAGTCGATCACGCTGACCCCAGTGTTCAACTGGTACTTATTTTATCCACGCCGAAAGAATGAAAGGCAAAGACGACCCCAGCAGAATTTGAACTCAGAACGTAAAGACGGACGAAATGCCGTTGAGCATCTGGCATGGCGTGCTAACCATTCTGCCAGCTCGCTTCCTTTCTTTGTTGTAAATATCGAAATAACATGCATCTCATGCAGTTTCCATGTTTGGCCAGGTTTGAGAAAGATCTCTTTCCATGAAAACTGGTTGTTCTCCATGTATACAAGGCTGTTCTCTTCATCTCACCAACGCAGAAGCCGTAATGTCAATACATACATACATACATACATACATACATATACGCACACATACATACCATACACACATGCATACATACACACCCACATACATACATGCATACATACATGCACACACGTATAATTGCATCTGTGTATGTATGTATATATACATACATCTCTCTCTCTTTCTCCCTCCCCCCTCTCTCTATATATATGCATATATATATATATTTATATTTATATATATCCGATATACACGTATACACACATATGCAAACATCCATATATTTATGTATGTGTATGTTTGTATATCTATCTATCTATCTATCTATCTATCTATTTATCTATTCATCTGCCTCTCTCTCTCTCTCTCTCTTTACACAGACACACACACAGACACACACACACAGACGCACACACAGACACACACACACACACACACACACACACATATACCTAGATAGATAGGTAGATAGATTGATAG
>NC_068984.1:143788979-143790507 GCF_001194135.2 Octopus bimaculoides | reverse complement strand
ATATATATATATATATATATATATATATATATATATATATATAGAGAGAGAGAGAGAGAGAGATAGATAGATAGATAGATAGACGGATGGACGGATGGATGGATGGATGGATGGATGGATGGATGGCTGAGTTGGTAGATAGATAGACAGACAGATAGATAAATAGATGGAGAGATAAATAAATATATACATAGATAAACAGACAGACACATAGGTAGATAGACAGATAGACAGACAGACAGATAGATAGATAGATAGATAGATAGATAGATAGATAGATAGATAGACAGACAGACAGACAGAGAGACAGACGGATAGATAGATAAACTCGCAGCAGCGGTAGTAGCAGCAGCAACAGCAGCAGCAGCAGACAAGACATAACTGAAATAACATTGTGATTAATTGTCATCCTTGTGTAACACCAGTTTGTGTCTTGTCAAACATTTCATCTTTTCTCGTCCTTCCAAATACATTGGACACCCTCCTTACAATACTTGGTGGTGGCGAAGGTTGAGCAGCATTTGTATACATCTATCTATATATATATGAGTGTCTATATTTATGCCTGCATTTGTATATGTGTGTGTAGATATATGTTATACATCTGTGTGTGTGTTTATGCGGTTTTCTCTTCTGTGTTTGTGTATGGTCGCGCGCATTATGTAAGCGCGGCTGCTTTCTATTTCACACGTTCAGTGATTATTTTCATTTTCCCAGCAACACGCCACACAACATCACATTCCAAATTGCACATAGCTGAGAAGACATAACGCCGACCAACATATTACAACGCCACTCCACACACCAGTGTGCCGCGCTGCACATGGATCGCAACGCCCACATTACACTCCCCGCCATGCAAAAATGCAACACAATGCACTTCATCACACTACACCAATACTACCATGCTCCACACTGCAAAAGAGTATTCTACAACTTTTACACACCGCATGCACACAACTACATCACTGCAAAACACTACAAATAAGCGTTGTGAGTGGATTTGGTAGACGGAAACTGAAAGAAGCCCGTCGTATATATATATATATATATATATATATATATATATATATATTTAGCCGGTAGGGTAAGTACCAGACTTTAAAAAAATCCTGTATCCTGTAATTGATTTGTTCGACTAAAACCCATAACGAGTGATCTCTAGCATGGCCGCAGTCTAATGACTGAAACAAGTAAAAGAATAAAAGATAAACAGGAAACCCCTCTTCACCACACCGACACAATACTAACACTATCGTACCATCGTAAGGCCATAGAAATGCCCCTCGACGAGCTAGAAATAGCAGTAAAATCCCTAACCGAAATCTACTTTACTCTCTCAAAAGTGATTTATTGGATAATCTTTGTTCGGGGATAAGCTGTCTGAAAAGATGTGATAGTCATGTTTGGAATGGCTTTGGTCATGGGTCTGATCCACCTGGGGCTCAACAACGATGACTACACCAACAGGAGCAGCAGCAGCACCAAAACAACCACCACCATCACCACCACCACCACCACCACCACC
>NC_068984.1:143785063-143788138 GCF_001194135.2 Octopus bimaculoides | reverse complement strand
CACACACACACACACACACACACACACACACACGCTCAAGTGAGCACACGCGCGAACGCTCACTCACACACACACACACACCACTCTAGCACATATATACGCAGTCATACAAACAACAATTTTGTTTCTCCTTTAAAGCGCCACCTGCACAGACAACCATTACACAAATAACACACCTACCACCACCACCACCACAACCACCACCGCCATCGCCGTCGCCGTCTCCACCACCACCTTCATGCCAAAGAGGAGGAGCCTCTGTGAAATAGCTCGATTTACTAGAAATATCAGCCAAATTTCTCTCAAATCACATACAGCTGTCTTTAGTAAAATATCCTTTCTCCTAGACACAAAAGGCCTAGAATTCTAGGGTCAAGGACAGGTAAGTCGATTACAACGACCCCAGTCCGGTGGACGAGCGTAGCTTAATGATTAGAGTGTTAGACACATGATCGCAAGATTGTGGTTTCAATTCTTGGACCGGGTGATGAGTTGTGTTCTTGGGCAAAACACTTCATTTCACGTTGGCTCAATCCACTCAGCTGGCAAAAAAGTCCCCCCAAAACAGTAACCCTGCGACGGACTGCCGTCCACTTCATTTCACGTTGGCCCAATCTACTCAGCTCGCAAAAAAAACAAAAAAAAAAAAACAAAAAAAAACAAGAGACCTGTGACAGACTGGCGTCCTATCCAGGTGGGAAGTATATACGCAACTGAAACCGGGAAACCGGCTCTCATGAGTCGGCGTGACCCGAAAAGGTAACCTTACTTAGAGTTCTTGATGGGCACTTATTTCATCAAACTCGAAAGAATGAAAGACAAAGTCGACCGCGGCGGAATTTGAATTCAGAAGGTAAAGATAGGACACCGTATACCGCATAGTGTCGTCCGATAGTTAAATTGTCAACCGAAGTTAAGTTGCTCTTCGAATGCTTTGGATCATACGGTTTCTCATTGACGGGTTGATCAGCATCTTATGGGTCTGTCGGCCAAGGCTAACTGTCCATCTTCACATCTATGTTCAGGCTAGGGTAAGATCTTTTTAGAGAAAGACCGGTGACAAATTCTTGTGTATGCAAATCTCCCCTCTCCAAACCACCGATGTTTATCCGAACAGACATGCCGACGTCTTGGGCCAAGAAAGCTTGGTACTAATGTCAGAACACATACCGTGCAAAGTAGCTCACCCGATCTGCAAGTATTTCCACCTTGTAATCATCAGAGATCAAAGTGATGGAGGCGTAGTGCAGGTGTAAATATACATTATATATATGTTTGTATATATAATGTAGGATGAGACTAATTTTGTTGGAGAGGTCATGATCAAATTAACAATCTTAAATAATTACACACACACACACACACACACACACACACACACACACACACACACACACACACACACACACAGAGAGAGATACACACATACATACACGATCTGGAGAAGATTGGGGACGGTGTGAGCGACTACTGAAACCATCTCCCAAATTGATTCAAATAATCTGCAGTCAGATGTCTGGGGAGATATCTTTTATCATTTACAGGTTTTCGTCATTGAATTGCGGCCGTGCTGGGGCACCGCCTTGAACTGCTTAGTCGAACAATCAACGCCACTCCGTGTACTTCAAGTTCGGTACGTATTCTATCACCTCTCTGGCAGAACCAATTAGCGATGAGGACGTAAACAAACCCACACCCGTTGCCAAGCGGTATGTGTGTGTTGGGAGAAACGCAAACACAATGGCAAAAGACGTACTCACGCAGATATACATGTACAACAGGCTTCCACACAGTTTCCGTCAACCAAATCCCCTGCATATGGCGTTGTCTCAGCCCGGGGCTACAGTAACAGGCACCTGCCTAAGGTACCGCGCAGCGGTACTGAACATGAAACCATTTGGTTGCTAAACAAACTTCTGAACCACAGAACCATGCCTAAATAAATTTAAAACGTTTCATATGTTGGAAGAGGTGTGAATATTCCTACAGGATGGGTAGCTAGTCTCTTGTTATTTTCCGTTACAAGAACCCATAATGTCGGGAGTATGGTTTAACGAACACTCACTCATTGCACATTCTTACATCTGCTTTTGCAGGTCACCTTTATTCTTTTCAGGTATGAAGGAATGGAAACAAAGCAAAAGACAGACGCGAGAAGAAGAATAAAGGAATGAAAGAATAGCGAATTGGAGAATGAAGAAACGACGAAGAGAATGAATGAAGGTATGAGAATATTTTGAAAAACGAAGAGGTTAGGAATAAGAAAAAAAAATACAATTCTTGAACGCTACTGCCATTATGTTATACTAGCACGAAGACATAATCAGCTGTTGGTCGGTCATGCGCAGTGAGCACAATTTAGAAATATGGTAGACATATTGTGGACAGTTCCAACACAATATGGTAATGTTCAAGACAAATAGAAATAAAAAAAACAAAGAATAAATGACACAAACACACAAACACAAAAACACATGCACACACATACACAAACACACAAGCACACACACACACACACACACAAACACACTCGCACTCACACACATGGCTTATTCATTTCAAGGAATATCGAGGTTAGAAAGAGAGAGAGAGAAAGGGAAAGAGAGAAAGAAGAAGAAGAAGAAGAAGAAGAAGAAGAAGAAGAAGAAGAAGAAGAAGAAGAAGAAGAAGAAGAAGAAGAAGAAGAAGAAGAAGAAGAAGAAGAAGAAGAAGAAGAAGAAGAAGCAATATATTATTCAATACATCATGTCGAATATAGGATATAGTGAGATGTGGAAAGAACAAAGACAAAGAAACAACTGCAACAACAACAACAACAACAACAACAACAACAACAACAACTACAATAATAATAATGATATTTGCGTAACATAGGACAGAGAACAGAGCATGGTAATATATAACTTTGCAAGGTATCAATTTATAAAAGACTTTGAAGTCTGCCGTGAAGAAAGATGGTCATACATATATACACACACACACACACGCATATATATACATACAAACATACGTACATACATACACATACATAGGCATATATATATATATATATATATATATATATATATATATATA
>NC_068984.1:143783758-143784848 GCF_001194135.2 Octopus bimaculoides | reverse complement strand
TATATATATATATAAATATATATATATGTATGTATACGCACACACACACACACACACATATCTTATTTTTATCTTTTACTGGTTTCATTGGACTACGACCATACTGAAGTATAATCTTAAGGGGCTTAATCGAACTATGGACACTCTTTCCTATTTCTAAAGCCGTGTGATTTGCCGTTTTGCTAGTTTACAAGGACATAAACAAACTAACACCGGTTGTCAAGCGGGAGTGGAGAATAAACGTAAAGACACACACGCAAAGACATGCATACATATATTCATACGTACTTACGTATACCTACCTACCTACCTACCTACCTACCTACCTACCTACCTACCTTCGAAGACAGTTGCTCCCATAAGTACCAAAATAAAATTTGGGATTTATGGAGAGTCAAAGTTGGGAACAAAACCAGGACAATGGAGATATATAAAGAAAAAGAACGAAAAGAGACACAGAGAGTCGTTAGACCAGAACGAGGGTAAAATAACGAACGCTGGAGAAATATTTTCTTTGATGAGAGAAAAGATAGAAGAGAGTGACAGGATACGCTAGTCTTTAGGACAGTCCCGAAATAAAAGAAAGATGAACACGAGAGAATAAGAAAGATGGACGATGATCACGTGCGAGAAATGAGAGAGAGAGAGAGAGAGAGAGAGAGAGAGAGCAAAGAAGAAAGAGGGAGAGAAGGAGACAGATAGACAGTGGTGAAAGGGAGAAAAAAGGAATTAGAGAAAGGATGAGAGAGAAAACGATAGGGGAGAAAACAGTATAGGGTAGAGTTGCATCGGCCATAATGAAATACCACAAGGTATTGAAAATACGTATTCGCCTTTATATATTTAATCCTTTATATTGAACACTCAATATTTCATATATTCAATAAGACATATTCCATATAGTCAATAATACATTCAATACTTCATTTCATTGTACCATCCATTTTTATATTATATATTATATATTCCATATTCTATATCCCACATTAATTTTACAAGAATATAAATAAAACATAAAAAACAGAGTTGGAACTCTTTTAAATAAAATAATATATTTCTCTATACACGATCATACAAAACCCTTTGTTTG
>NC_068984.1:143779759-143783591 GCF_001194135.2 Octopus bimaculoides | reverse complement strand
TATATATATATATATATATATATATATATATATATATGAATACACACACAAATAAGCACACACAGACACGCATACACACACAAACAAGCACACACACACACATTCACTCTCTCTTTCTTTCTTTCTCACAGACACATGTATATATATGTATATTTACACACATTTGTCACATGCACTGACGCACAAATATTACATTCTACGGACTTACATATATTTTTCTATTGTTTAGAATTTTCTCACCCACGAAATCCCAGAAGTCACATCACGAAATCACCTCAAGTTTTTCAATTTCTATTTGAAAATTGCGATATAAAAAATACACGAACGAAAACATCTTCCACATTGTCACAACCTAACTTAGAATTCAGTTGGGATGTTGGTGGACAAAGACAAAGCAATCTTCCTGATGAACCGATGGAACCATAAGATTGGAGAATACAAATTGTAGATTTAATTTTTTACCGCCATGGGGACATATGATTAGAGCACGTGGCACAGCGTGGACTTCTACGTGATCATGGAGGAAGGAACGCACAAATATTTGCTATAACTACGCCCCATTCAATATATTTTAAATAGAATATAATATTAATAGTTTGTGTTGAAATATTTGCGAATCCAGACCCACAGACAGGCGAAACGATAGATAGAAAGAGATAGAGGCATATGAAAGTAGGTAGGTGGGGAGGTAGGTAGGTAGGTAGGCAGGTAGGTAGGTAGGTAGATAGAAACATACATAGAGAGTGCTAAATTGATGTTTTGGTAGTTAGAGAAAAATAGACATAGGCGTAGGAGTGGCTGTGTGGTAAGTAGCTTGCTTACCAACCACATGGTTGCGGGTTATACATACATATATATATATATGTATATATATATATGTATATATATATATATATATATATACTTAGATATACATAGATATATATATATATATATATATATATATATATATATATATATATATATATATATATATATGTATCTATGTATTCATGTATGTATGCGTGCATATGGTCATACAATTTAGGGATTGTAATTCATGTGAATACGGCAATCTTCAAGCCATGCGATGTGATGAATGTAGGAATTCATGTTGGTCATAATCATGTAGACAAGTCGACCAATGCAAACTGTAAATCGGAGGATCTTTACCAATGAAGTGATCGGTGCATTAATTGTAATTGTATAAAATGCAAATCAGACTAAACGATGAAGATGCTGCTATATAACTTTAGTTCTGACGATCGTTTCGGATGGCTAGAAGAGCTACTTCATCGTTATGCATTTGTTTATACGCATAATTTATGAATGAATGAATTAAGTAATTAATGAAACATTTATCCCTCACCCAGTCTTGTCTGTCAAGTTAATTTAGTCGATGGCGATTGTAGATAACTGACATATCGAATCACCTTTGTAGCTCTTACAAATAGTTGATTGGAAAGGCTCTGTAATTAAGCTGCCGAAACAGGAGAGTATACGGACGTTGGATTCATATGGCGGCCAAGTATAACGGCATATCAAGGTTGAGTAGGAGTCGTGGTAACAGCTTTTAAAAAAACATCAAGGGAGAATGTGGAACTGAGGTGTGGATTGCCACACATTACACATTGACACTCAAAACGTGCCTATTACTAGGTCTTTCTAAGAGAATATTCTGAAAGCTCCGAGAATGGTTTATCATGTGATGTCTGGCTGTTGCTCACATGAAAAAGGGCTTTTATTGTCGTGATTATAACTTGACAATTTGTCGGCTCGGTTTCGTGTCTTGCTACACCTTCTTTGATTATTTATAAACTTGCCAAATTCATAATCTTGACCTTTAAGTTCACGACGCGCAAGCGAGGCACAAATTTTGCTGCATGTCTTTTCATTCACAATTACTCATTCAAAATTCGTTGGCAAGAGCTTCAGGACACACCAGTCCTATCAAAAAGGTCACCAGTTGTTCGGTGACGGTCCTCTAAATTCAGTTCATGGATTTTCATGATGTATTCATTCGTTTGGGGGGTCGACGGTCACCCTAAACGAAGTTGGTCGTCAAGCGACAAGTCACCATTCCTAAAACTTGTGTTTTGCTCATGGCAGCGTCCTTGTAAGCTGCTTTAAGTGTGACAACCGTTTCGGCCGCCGTTTTCCCTGGAAGAAAACAGAATTTTACGGAAGCACGATGTTCCTTCGTTTCAGCCATCGCAAAAATCGACGAACAGAGGAGAAGCGTTGCTAAACAAGGACGCACCACGTGGCAGGACGACTTCATTTGACGAAGTCGGTCCTCAGACTGATGCCTGTGGATCGCATCAAGTGGCTTCTTGTGGTGAAAGCCTGAACAACAAAGGACTTGTCCAGCAGAGAACGTCTTCAGTTACTTTTGGGTACCATCTCGTATGCACACACACACACGCGCGCGCGCACACACACATGTGTGTATGAAAGCTCGAAATGAGGAGTAGATAGACAGCCGACATCTGATGAAGGGTCGTTCTCTGTGGTTACTTGTCCTGTTTTCCATTATTTTCTCTCGTTGTTTGCGTATTTCATGTTGTTTACACAGTTGGCGACGTCCTGTACCCATATATGCACGTGTATATACATATATATGTAGGTATATACATGTATGTACATGTATGTATGTATGTATGTATATATGCGTATATATATTATTTATATCATTATATATATATAAATGCACATATATATTATTTATATTATGTATATACATGCAAACATGCACACATACACACATGCATACACAGGCATGCTATTGTTTTCCAGCCCCAATTCAGCTTTGCTGGGGGCGAAGAATGGTGAAGTAAAATAAAAAAATTGAACCACGATCACTCCTCCTATCTGAGGCACAGTGTGACACAAAACTACTGTATCCAACATATTGCTTTCTTTTTAAGCGACTAGAGTATGATTTGAAGGAAATTTAGCTGCTATTTCTAATAGACCGGCTAAGCATGTCGAGTCTCCCACGTTTTCTCGACAGCACAAACCTAGTGGAATGTCATATGCCATAGGAAGGCAGTCAGCCGCAGCGTGCGTATGTGCAGCTATGCGCGTGTGTATGTGGGTGAGTGGATGTGGGACCATATTGTGAATGTGTGAATGTCTTTGTATGCTTGTACGTATGCATGTGCCTGTGTATGCTGTGTATGCGAAAGTGCAACAGCAGTTATGTACGTGTATTTATGATTGTGTGTTTGTGTGTGTGTGTTTGTGTGGGTCTGTGTGTAACTGTGTAAAGTTTAGAAGTACATATCTGAGTATGTGAGTGTGTATGCATGTATGTACGTATGTATGTATTATGTATGTATGTATGTGTGTGCATGTATGTATCTATGAATGCATGTGTGTATGTATTTATGTATGTGTGTGTGTGTATGTATGTGTATATAAACATATATACACATACAAATGTTCATATGTACGTATGCCTGTATATTTGTATGTATATATATATATACACACACACACACATATATGTATATATATATATATAGCTATGCATGCGTGGGTATATGTGCATGTGTGTGTGTTGTATGTGTGTGTATGTTGTGTGTGTGTGTGTGTGTGTGTGCGTGTGCGTGTGCGTGTGCGTGTGTGTGTGTGTGTGTAAGCGCGCGTTCTCTCATTGTTTAGACCAGCAAGATTTCCCTATCGGTGAAGACACTTTGCTACATATTTCCGATCAATGGTGATCGATGTTACATGTGGTATTAGTCATAGTGGCAGTGGGAGGAGGGGTGAAGGGGAGGAAGAGGAGGAGAGAGCGCACGGCAGCAGAAGCAGCAGTAGGAGCAGCAACAGTAGAAGCAATAGTTGTAGT
>NC_068984.1:143776010-143776573 GCF_001194135.2 Octopus bimaculoides | reverse complement strand
TATATATATGTAGATGTGTGTGTGTATGTGAATATATGTATGTATCTGGCTATATATATTATTTTATACTTTTACTTGTTACAGTCATCTAACTGCGACCATGCTGCAGTACTTGTTCTATCGGTCTCGTTTGCCGAAGCCGCCAGGTTACGGGGACGTAAACATGCCAGCATCGGTTGTCAAGCAATATTTGGGAGGCAAACAAAGACACACACACACACATATATATACGACGGGTTACTTACTACAGTCACATATATATATCTATATGTATGTGTGCATATTTGTGTTTGTGTGTATCTGTGTCCGAGCGTATATGCTTTTTACATTAATGTTGCAATGTGAATACGTATTTATATACGTATGTGTGAGTGTGTGTGTGTGTGCGTGTGTGTGTGTGTGTGAGTGAGTGAAGAGTTTAATATTCAATACTTGTATTTGTATAAATTTTGGGGGCAAATTGTGTAACAGTGACAACGAAGTTAGGACTTGCTGTCCGTCTGCTGTAGGCGAGGAAGTTCAGAACTCGGAATATTGGTGTTTACCTTTTCGAAGTAAAAATT
>NC_068984.1:143774816-143775520 GCF_001194135.2 Octopus bimaculoides | reverse complement strand
GTATATGGCTATATATATATATATATATATATATATATATATGTGTGTGTGTGTGTGTGTGTGTGTATGTGTGTATGTGTAATGTCGTGCGCGCGCGTACCTGTGAATGTTTATCCAGTATGTGAACATATGTGTATGTTTGCAATTGTGTGTAGGTGTGTGTGAGTGCGTGTTTGTAGATCTGTGCGAGGTAAGAGTAGATTTGTCCTCTGTCACATGTTCTCTGCGATGTTTGTGTATGGTGGCGATGCATGCATTGAACAAATGCACATCCTACTTATGCAGGCTACTTCTAATGCAGCGTGCATCGAAATATGCACACACTTGTGCATCCACGCCCACATACACAGTTCCTCTTACTATTCCTCTCCATCAATTCTCCTTGTCTCCCCTTCCTCTCTCTCACACACTCAACTTCTCTCTTTAAGTCTCGTCTTTGACATGACTATATCTATCTATCTATCTATCTATCTATCTATCTATCTATCTATCTATCTATGTATCTGTCTGTCTGTCTGTCAACTTATTAAATTTTTCTATATGTGACTGTGGCTTTTCATGGATGAGTTCAAGAACTGTGGTTCTTTTCTCTGAATTATATATATATATATTATATACTTAATTTAATTTTAATTTTTGATAAACTGATTTAAATTGAGTTTCTACTTGTAAATTTGGATAGTTATCCCTACTATTATATATAT
>NC_068984.1:143767710-143770210 GCF_001194135.2 Octopus bimaculoides | reverse complement strand
CCTTCCTCCTTGTTCCACTTCCTCCCTCCACCATCCTCTCTGCTCTCGTGTGACCTGTGGTCAACTTTCTTTTCACTCCAGCCGCTGTGAAGGCAAGACGAACTACTAGTGTTCTACCTCAGATTTGCGTTTGGCCGTACGGCTTTTGAATGTTGTTTTCACTGTCCATTTTTTCCTGTCTTGGTTTGTGTTTGCCACCTTGGAATCCTCTGTGTAGTGGGTTGATCCACTACTCAGGAAGAGACTATTCTAGAGTACGTTCTGTTTTATCTTCGAAACGTCAGGTTAGAATAGAGACAGCTGATGAAGGAATATTCCAAGTGGCTTTCCGTTTTCCTATGTGTTCGTTCCGTTGTCTGTAGTTTATTGTTCTAACGTCCTGTACCCTGATATGCATGTATATACACATGTAGATGTAAGTATGTACATATATGTGTGTATACATGTATATATATTCTTTGTATTATATATATATACGTATATATGTATATATATGTGTATGTCTACATATGTATGCACACACACACACACACACACACACACACATATCAAAATAAGCAACAAGGATATCCAGAGGTAATGCAGTACGATCGTTTCACGCAACTCCATTTAATTGAACAATGCAACCATTACATCAATTTAAGTGAAGAGCAATCCTCAGCCGCACAAAGACAGAATTTTATTAAATGCTGATCTCATCTATATCTATATCTATATCTATCTATCTATCTATCTATCTATCTATCTATCTATCTATCTATCTATCTATCTATCTATATATATATATATATATATATATATATATATATATATATATAGGGAGAATTCACGAAAAAACAACAGACGATGACAGGTGGTGTTAACAATAAATGGATGTATTAGTATAACGCTTCTTGAATAGAGAAAGTCTTTAACGTTTCGAGCCTACTCTCTTCAACAGAAAGGAAAACAGAAGGAAACAAGTAGAGAAACAAGGAGAGAAAAAAAAATATATATAAAATATGGCGGTTTAGCTCACAGGTGATCTAAACGACTAGGTTCGCTAGATAAGTGCTGTGACGGATTACAAGTTCTCTTAGGTTATAGCCGAGACGGTAGTTATGGAGCCATTGCAGATCTTTGATGCAGCGGATGTATAATTGTTAAATAGGACAGCAAACATTAAGGCAAAGCAAACATCTCAAGCCATATACATTATTATTATTGGAAAAAATTCAAAGTCTTACAGCTGTTTCTAGGATATCCCAGAGAATGGGATATTCCGCCATCAGAGATCAGAGACAAATAGGGAATTTGAGAAAGGTGACGGAATATCCCATACTCTGGGATATCCCAGAAATATCTGTAAGACTGAATTTTTTCCAATAATAATAACGTATATGACTTGACACTTGGTGGTTAAAAGATGTTGCTGAAAGGATATGATGCGACATTCAGAGGCATTTTGGATCGATGTTAAGTCACTTCCTCTTTGTTTTCGTTTTAGATAAATGAGGTCTACGTCACAGTTTGTGTGGAAATTACGTGTGCTTGTTAGTATTTTTCGGGTTTTCACACCAATAGTTCGGATCTCATCAAGCGTTCAATCAAGTAGGCCAAATATTGGTATGAGCACTGGGCACTGCAAACACATTGTGGGTCACTGTTTTATTGAACGCAGTGAGTTTTGAGGGTCAAATTTTCTTTATTCGGCTGTAATATTCTTTAGTGACACGCGTTTTGCTATGTATGCATGTCATGTTTCTCTTTTTAATTTAGAGTAAAAAGTTTGACTGCCCACCGACTTAGAAGCAGACTTGTGAAGGAAAAGCTTCACGTTTGAAGTCTTTAGAAGTTTTTGCAGGTTTTTATAATCCTAGATATCACGATTATTTGTAACGTATGAATTAAGGATTGGCAGTCTCTCTACTTTGCTCCAGACGGGCAGGTACGCGTCTTTTGGTCCAATAATGTTAGGTACGAAGCTGAAAGTGTATCTTGGGTGCTGGATTTGCAAACTCCTTGTCAATGGTCCGCAGATATCCTCTTTCTCTTGTGTTCTTCAACCACATTGTTGTTCAGAGAGCAGTTGAATTTCACTACGGAACCTATCATGTATGTTTGGATATATGCATGTGTGTCTGAGCGGTGTGTTTGTGTGTATGCGCTCGCGCGTGCGTGTGCGAGTGTGGTGGAGTGGCTTTAATCGAATATCACCCCTCTTGGATGTATTTTCTTGTGTCTATGCACGAAATGAAGTTTAGTGAATATAGAAACACACGCGTGTATTAGACTACGATGTTATACTTACGACGTACCAAAAGCTCACAGCGTATTGAATCATTTGTGAATAACTGACTTTGAAAATTACCTAACAACAGTCTCCAGTTCGTATAATTGATGCCTACGCAGACGGATTATTTTACTGTCTGATCTCTGTGGTTCTATCAAGGCAATTATCGCTGCCTTACACATTGATGTGCCTCAATTATTAATGAATCATTTCAAACAATATATATAT
>NC_068984.1:143765307-143767700 GCF_001194135.2 Octopus bimaculoides | reverse complement strand
TATATATATGCATATATATGCATATATATATACACACACACGAGTGGCTGTGTTGCTTCCCAACAACATAGTTCCGTGTTCAGTTCTACTGCGTGGGAAATGTCTTCTACTATAGCCTCGGGTCGACCAAAGCCCTGTGAGTGTATCTAGCAGATGGAAACCGAAAGAAGCTCAGCATGTAGTAAGTATATATCTATGTGTGTATGTTTTTACCTTTGTGTTTGTCCACAACCACTGCATGACAATTAATGTTGATTTGTTGATAGACAAATCCCACAACTTGTGGTTCGGAAAGGTGACCGTTAGAATAAGTACCAGGCTTTAATAAATTAAGTACCAGGGGTCAATTCGTTTGACTAAAGCCCCACAAGGTGCTGTTCTTGAATGGCTGCTGTCTAATGATTGAAACAAATACAAAACAAATGATAAATATATATGTGTCGACCGATATTTATTTTACTATCAATGTTCATTGTTCCTTGCGTATTTCGTGTCCGTGCCAGCAGCGAACTGGTACATCACCTCATTATCATTATATTACTTATTGGAAAGAATGTTGAGAAACTTGTTCCTAGATAGCTTTGTTATTACTATCAGTAGTCAAAAGCTCCATCTAGCGGTGTTAGAAATCTTATAAGAACATGCATGGGAAATAACTCCAATAACGTCCGCTGACTCATGAAAGTTTAGAAATATATATTAATTTATGGCGGGACAGAAATCGAGACCATACGCCGGAGAATTGTCATGTTGTGAAAGCCGACCGTTTTGGTGGTAATCATTAGAAACTGTGATAGCTACTCGAAAACCTTCACTCATCTTCTGGGCATGCGCACAGGAAAACAGAGTTCGGAGAAAATTTGTAAATGCTATGTATCGATACACATACCCACATATATACACTTATACACGCACACACACACATACACACACACACACACACACTCTCTCTCGCACACATATATATATGCAAAAATATATGCATGCACATATGTATGGGGAGTGAGAGAGAAAGCGAGAGAGAGAGAGAGAGAGAGAGGAAATCGTATAAAACATGGATTCAAGGAATATATATATATATATAAATTTTTCAATTATAATTGATATTATAATTGTTATTGTTGTTGTTGTTCTTGATGATAATTGATGACAATGATGATGATGATGATGATGATGATGATGATGACGCTGCTGCTGCTGATGATGATGATAATAATGATGATGTCATTGTTGTTCTTGTTATAAATAAACAAAACGTCTTGTACAATCAAGGGGGTGGGGTGGATAATAATAGAAAAAATATATAGGCAGTCTTTGACGAGTGGCAAAATTTCATGCACCAACGCTAGAAGGGGTTACGGTCTGTTTGGTGGTTTATCTGTAATTCCCGCTATGATATACTTTTGTAAAGTGCGGGCAATATGAAAACAACTCGCTTTTAGTAATGATATATAAAAAAATATATACACACATTTATATCATGGCATTCCGACGGTTACGACAACGAGTGTTCCAGTTGATCCGATCATCGGAACAGTCTGCTCGTGAAATTAACGTGCAAGTGGCTGAGCACTCCACACACACGTGTACCCTTAATGTAGTTCTCGGGGAGATTCAGCATGACACAGAGTGTGACAAGGCTGGCTCCTTTGAAATATTGGTACAACAGAAACAGGAAGAAAGAGTGTGAGAAAGTTGTGGTGAAAGAGTACAGCAGTGTTTGCCACCAACCCCTGCCGGAGACTCGTGGAGCTTTAGGTGTTTTTGCTTAATAAACACTCACAACGGCCGGTCTGGGAATCGAAACTGCGATCCTACGACTGCGAGTCCGCTGCCCTAACCACTTGGCCATTGCAAATCTACTCACAAGACTTTGGTCGGCCCGAGGCTATAGTAGAAAACACTTGCCCAAGGTGCCAATCAGTGGGACTGAACCCGGGACCATGTGGTTGGGAAGTAAGCTTCTTACCACACAGCCACACCTGTATATAACTTATCATTTAATAAAACTTTGAATCAGCTACACACAACTTCAAGTTTCGTAGACTCTTCAAAAGAACCTGACGCCTCACACACACATAGAGCCTTCCCCCCAAACATACATCCACTCCCCCAACACACACACACTAATACACACCTTCACGATTGCACATGCAGCGATATGTAATAGACATATGTGTGTATGCACATACGCTCGCACAAGTATGTGCATAAAGGCAAGCTTATGAAAGTGATGTTATTTAATTGCGTATGTTTGTGTATTTTATATATGGTTGTGCTAATGTTTGTATGTGCGTGTATATCTACGGGCGTGTACAAGTGTGCAAAAGTGTGTTTCAGCCAGTGTGTACAGGTATGACGTAGTATATGTATATATATATATATATATATAT
>NC_068984.1:143763206-143763992 GCF_001194135.2 Octopus bimaculoides | reverse complement strand
ATGTATATATATATATATATATATCTACGTCTATATCTAAATCGTTCTATCCCTATCTTTATCTATATTTATACATAGATAGATAGACAGATATACACAGGCATAGAACACAAACACACACATACACATACACACACATATGCATGCAAATACGTACTTCATGCATATCTCTTACCATGCATTCAATCTCTTTTTGTATAACATATGAATGCATATATATATTCATACATGAAAACATGCAAATATGTGTACGCATGCACGTATCTCTCTCTTTCTCTCTCTCTTATATATAAATATACATATATATATATTTGTATGCATGTGTATAAATTATGCACGTTCAGTTGCACATATATATATATATGTATGTATGTGTATATATATATATATATATATATATATATATATATATATATATATATATATATAATTGTAAGTGCATATATATTTATGAATATATATGTATACATATATATTCATGCACGTGTTTTTATGTGTGTGTGCGTTTCTGCGTGCGTGCAGGTATATATATATATGCATATACATATGCATATATATATATATGTGCATATATATATATGCATATATATGCATATATACATGCGTACATATATATTTATGCCGCTCGTTCCACACACACACACTATATATATATATATATATATATTCATGCACATGTTTTTGTGTGTGTGTTTGTGTTTCTGCTTGCGTGCAAGTATATATATATAGGTATATGTATGTATGTATCTATGCATATATATATGCATATATATATATATATATATA
>NC_068984.1:143762106-143762722 GCF_001194135.2 Octopus bimaculoides | reverse complement strand
CACACACACACACACACACACACACACACACACACACACACCCGTTCACATATTGCAAGGAACTGGTATATAAGTATATAAGTTACATTATATAGATTAGAAATAATATAAAAAATGCTCTATTACAAAATTTGTTTTTCAGTTGTATATGTATATATGATATTGTTTGTCCATATATGGCAATATATTTGCTCCATATAAGGCAATACTCTTCTATGTTATCAACTACCTATATGTTAATGTATTCACTACAATATTCCCACTGTCTGCAACAATTCGCAATTTCTAAAACTTGCGCAGAATCAGAACTCTGGGAGAAATTTCTTCAGACGAGGCGAAGGCAGGCGGAGGAATCGGTGTGAAGAATTATGTGTCGTATACACACGCAGACACACAGACACACACACACACACACACACACAGAGTTACCCGCACGCAGACACACACACATACACACAAATACACACACACACACAGACGCATACACACGGTTGCACACTAATACAAGTACACATGCACAAACAAATCTACACGCATAGACACATAACGCGCACACACAGACAGGCATATATATACACATGTATGTAAATATCAATATGTATGTATACGTATATAT
>NC_068984.1:143760858-143761304 GCF_001194135.2 Octopus bimaculoides | reverse complement strand
ACATCAATCACTGCTCTATGTATGTGCACACACACACACACACACACAAACACACACACACAGACGTTCACGTGTTTGCGTGAACATACATATATACACACATTATTTTTACTGCTCATAAATGTGTCGAATGCAACAGATTTGTCGAGTTAGAAACTAATATATCAATAATTAAATATGTTTTGCTTCAACTCTGGAAAAACTGGGTATCTTACATTGTCCCCTCTCCTGTTCCGTGCAAATGCTATTCATACATACATACATACATATATGCATATATATATATACATACATACATACATACATACATACAAACATACATGCATACATACATATATATACATACATACATACATACAAACATACATGCATACATACATATATACATACATACATATATACATACATACATACATACATACATACATACATACATACAAACATAC
>NC_068984.1:143755467-143758554 GCF_001194135.2 Octopus bimaculoides | reverse complement strand
ATATATATGTATGTATATGTATATATATATATATATATATATGTATGTATATGTATATAAACATTGAAATGTGTAAATATATCAATACATGTTTTTATTGACATTCTCACCTGCAGCCAAATACACACACACACACACTTACGTTCAATGTGTGTGTGTGTGTGTGTGTGTGTGTGTGTGTGTGTGTGTGTGTGTGTGTGTGTGTGTGTGTGAGCTATATTCGTGTTGTGTGTGTTTATTGAGTGAAAACACCTAAAGCTCCACGAAGCTCCGGCAGGGGGTAGTGACGAACCTTGCTGCATTCTTTCACCACAAGTTTCTGTCACTCTTTCTTCTTGTTTTTGTTGTACCTGTATTTCAAAGGGGCCAGCCTTGTCACACTCTGTGTCACGTTGAATCTCCCCGAGAACTACGTTAAGGGCACACGTATCTGTGGAGCGGTCAGCCACTTGCACGTTAATCTCACGAGCAGGCTGTTCCATTGTTCAGATCACCTGGAACCGTCGTCGTCATAACCGACGGAGTGTCACGATATATATATATGTATATATATATATATATATATATATATATATATATTTCAACATATTTTCTTCGATGCTTACTTTGTTTTTATTTTTCTACTTTTCAAGGGCTGTGGCCATGCTGGAGCAGCTGGTGGAATTTATTGCAGTTGTGGAAGCGTTTTCTTATTAGGGAGTAGAAATGCTGTGCTGCATTTTTTTTGCAACACTATTACATGGTGGGTTATACCAAATGATATTACCCGCTGTTATCAAGGTAGTTGCTAGACAGTGTTGCTATGTAACATTCTTTTTGTGTATCAGACACCTGATGGGATGTCATCGTAGTAATCTGTAGCTTAGTGCAACATGGTTGTATCGGAGGATGATATACTAATGTTCTTTTTTAAGGTCTATTTTTAGATGTGAAGGTACCAAGAATTGTTATTACGTGGATGGGCTCTTATAATGTTCAGTTCAAGCATGGCAGCTTGAGAGTTTAGCCTCATAACGGTGTTTGTTTTATGCTGCAATCATTCGTTTTTGGTAAGATCAACTGCGCGTTCAGTCTTCCTGTTCGAAATCACCCCGGGACACATCCACATCATTGCCACAAGAGAGCACATTAATGTTACCCATGCGTATGTGTATGTATACATACATGTGTGTGTGTGTGTGTATGTGTGTGTGTGTGTACATCTGTACGTATGCGTGTATATTCATATAGATATAATATAAAAATCTATATTTATATTATACGGTGGTGCCCCAGTATGAACGTAGCTTTAATGCTGAAACAATTTAAAGAATTTAAAGAATACAGTATATTTGATCCTTTTCTCTCTCTCCCTCTCTCTTTCCCTCTCTCACCTTCCACGCGCGCGCGCGCAAAGGCGTTGAATTGTCAGAACCACTGCAATGTACTATAGAATATCTTTAACTATTTGTTTCAGCTTCGTGTGTTATAATTTCAAATGTGTCTCGTTTCACAGGCGTAATGGATAACAGGTCACGAAGCTGCTCAATCATGGATCTTCGTACTTTCGCTGTTTCCTCCGAACGCCAGCAAACTGCCAAGCAGAAAAGAAGTCAAAGAGACATTCAAATCATGTGCTTTCAACGGCCGTTGCATACATGTTTACATGCATGCATACATACGTACATATATACATACATATTTTTGGAACAGGATAAGAAAAAGAAAACGCCTACAGTTGAAGTTCACTATATTGTGACCAACGAGCCAAAAGGATGTTGGTGGAACTTAAAAAGTAAAACAGCGACCGAGTTAAACCATAATCGGCCAGGTATTGTTGTGTACGACTACAATTAGAAGATGCGTTCTATTCTGGAAATCAGCTTCCCTCTGAACACCAATGTGACTTGAAAAGTACAAGAGGACATCTATGGATCATTAAGGAGTTTCATGCCTGGTATTATTGGAGCAATAGGGTACAAATTGGGATCATAGGGTGAGAACGCTAATCCTTAATTCATACGCTACTAATGAACACGGTATCTGGGACTATAAAAATATGCAATGATTGGCAATTCTTTGGCAATTCTTTGGCAATTCTTTGGCAATTCTTTGGCAATTCTTTGGCAATTCTTTGGCAATTCTTTGGCAATTCTTTGCTTAATATAAAGTGAGATAGCTCCGATATAGACGTGCTCCTTATTCTCCGAGGTAACCTTACATATGTATACAATATTTTTATATCTACAATTAGAGTTAGACGGGCAAACTCTGTTCTTTGCACAGTCCTTGGATTGTTCTACTGCTTCTTCCATTAATAGTCTCTGATTCAGCTTCACTAAAGATGATTTCTAAACTCTCCTGTCGATCTTCTAAGCTATTACTCGTTCGCCCATACACAACATTCTGAGTACTGCGCTTTTAAAGATTCACATCTTCCACTTCCAGGGAAATGCAGGAGTTTGTTCAAGTAGCTTCTATATTATTGGTTGTCAAACCATAGTTCGTATCCTGATACCTGGTTGGGTTAATTATGGTTTGTTCGCCCATGTTGACATTGTTGCTATTTATTGATCTATTATTATTATATTGGTTACTATTGTTGTTATTGTTTATATGGAAAATGTTTAATCTACTAGCGTTGTGTGTTGTTATAATTTGTACCAGATTTCTGCTATAAGAAAAGGCTAGTCTAACTCGATGTTTATTAAATATTCTTTAGTATTTATTGTCTTTTGGAAAGTGTTTAACCAAAGCTGAATAGAACAATTTTGGTATATTGGAAATTATTTGTTTTCCGAAGGGAATTATATTGCTAGAGGGGTCTATGTTATTGAGGTATGTATTTCTATTTCTGCCTAAGCATTTTGTAAACGTGTGTAACCTATTTATTTGGTTTTTATTTCGGCATTGGGTTTGTTTGCTATTGTATTTGTTAGTTATTTGTGTAGTGCTATTGGCAGAGCTTATTTATTGGTTACCTCCCCGACCTGAAAGGGACCTCTTGGTAGGTTCATTCTTATCTAAGTCACTTAGCACTTTATTTGACACACACACACACACACACACACACACACACACACACACACACACACACACACACACACA
>NC_068984.1:143752271-143755372 GCF_001194135.2 Octopus bimaculoides | reverse complement strand
TATATATATATATATATATATATATATATATATATATCTTTACGTAGATGTGTATGTGCAGTCAACTATGATTCAGGTAAAAACCTTGTGGAATGCTTTTCAAAGCTCGTCTTCAGCGATTGGTTACCCGATGTCATCATACAGTCGAAATGCTCCTGCTACTGGATAGACATCAGGAATTCAGTCTCAGTTGAGCGTAAAGTTTACATAAAGTGTAAATATATATGTATATATAAATGTATGTATGTATGTATGTATGTATGTATGTATGTATGTACGTACGAATGTATATATATATACTTAAGTGTGTGTGAGAGTGTAAATGAAAGAGCGAGAGAGAATGTGTGTGTGTGTGTGTGTAATAAATTTTTACAATATTATTTCTGTGTTGCAAATATTCAATATTAGTTATATTCTTCTAATATTTACAAAGAAAATTAAGATATAAATTCTTTCATTTGCTGCCCTAAAATCAATAGAACATCTTGAAATAATCAACAATGGGTTTAATTTTATAGAATGTTTAAACATTCCATGATAAAGCTATAATATCGAGCGTATACATACAAATATCTGTACGCAAGCATATAAATATCCACATTTATAAATATAAACATATATACACACACACACACACACACACATATATACACACGTGCACACACATCAGGGAATTGGTTGTGTGATCCCAAAGGTTACTATGTGCTCCGAATAGAGCCCTAACGTAATATAAAGCGCACATCAATACTTCGTGTTCATTTATTACATCCATTGCTCATGTTTGCGTGTTCGGTAATTATTTAATGATCTTACACTATAAATGTAGTTTACAGATCCTTTAATCCAACCGAATACATCCTCAGACAACATCAAAATACTTCGATACACATACATACATACATACATACATACATACATAAAATACATATACACATGAATGCATGCATCCATCCATCCATCCATCCATCCATACATACATACATACATATAAACATAGCTTTTATCTTTTAATTTTTGAGTCATTCGACTGCGGCCATGCTGGGGCACCATTTTGAGATTTCAGTCGAATGAATCGAACTCAGAACTTTTTTTTTTCGTTTAGCCTGGTATTCTATTGTTTTCTTTGACCGAACCACTAAACTACGGGGAGGTAAATACACAGACACCGGTCGTCGCACACGCAGACACACACATATTACACGATTACACACACACATATGATCACAACACACACACACACATCTTATACGATCACACACACACACACATCATACGATCACATACATACATTATACGATCACACACACACATCTTATACGATCATACACACACATATACGATCACACACACACATCTTATACGATCACACACACATATTATACGCTTACACGCACACATATTATACGATGACATACACACACACATACGATCACACACACACACACCCATATTATGCGATCACACACATTTTATACGATCACACACACTCACATACACACACACATACGATCACACACACATACGATCACACACACACACACCCATATTATGCGATCACACACACACACACACACAAGCATTATACGATACCGTTAAAGCCAGGAACCTTTCCGTGATATACCTGAATACATCTGAATTGAGGATTTCTTGGCAACTTAGCCATCCATTCCTGCTATGTATTCCTACCTCAGCCACAATGATTCTCAAAACAATATATTTGTTGTGCTGTCTGATACTGCGTCAACGAACTGCGTCGACTGATCCTACCGCGACAACCACTACCGAAAATTCCAGTTGCGAAGGCTCACTGCAACGACCCTCTTAACGCACGATTTTGTGACGTCAATTAATATGTCCGCAGTTGGAGTTGTTGATTGACAAGAACGATGACGACACGTGTAGGAGAAAATAGTTGCGTTTATTGATTGGACGAAAATATTATGAGACAGGCGCAGCAGTGAATACCAGAGTGCCAGGATGAATAAAAGAGCGATCGCACCAGTTGAGTGTTCTAAATGTTGGTGACGTAAGCATGTCTGTTGACGACGCACGAGAAACTGATTGTTTGGGAAAATGATGGAATAAGCAATTGTGTTGACATTAGAGAGACTGGTAGGGGATGAAATTCTGTAGGACCCCACTGTGTCTAACATCCATTCGAGGAAGACAACAAATATGCCAAGATTTCGATTGGTTTAATCGAAGGTTCTCCACCCACAAAATGACAGGAACCACGTTGCTTTTGTTGTTGGTTTTTTGTGTGTAACTCGGATTAAAGGAGTCGGTTATATTGCTGTGTCGTGGAGTGATGACGACGACGACGACGACGATGATGACGATGGCATAGCTAATGGTGATGGTTATAATGTCGATGCTGATGGTGACAATGATGATGGTGATGATGATGATAATGATAATAATGATAAAGGCGAAGATGATGATGGTGGTGGCAGAGCTGTTGATAGAGGTGGCATAGGTGATGGTGGAGGTGGTAGTAGTAGTGTGAGAGAGAGAAGGGAGAGAGAGAGAGTGAGGGAGAAAGAGAGAGTTGTTCAAAGACATACGCGTACAAGATGCAAGCACTTGCACACACAATATGCATGCACACAAACACAAACACGCACACAAACGTACACACAATATGCAACTACACATCCACACACAACTGAAGACTCAAGCTCACACATTCATGTAAAGAAGACGAGATTATAACAAGAATAAGGAAAAGAACAGAGGAAGAAAGGGTGAAAGTACAGAGAGAGAGAGAGAGAGAGAAAGAGAGAGAGAGAAAGAGAGAGATGGAGGGAGAGAGGGAGAGAGGGAGAGAGGGGCGGAAGAGGGAAAGAGAGAAAGAGAGGGAAAGAGAGAAAGATAGGGAAAGTGAGGGGAGAAAGAGAGTAACAGGAAGGAAGATATGTTAAAAGAGATTTTCGGAGTACAGAGAGGGAGAGAGAGAGAACAGACTTTCAGTGGGAGAGAATTAAACACACACACACACACACACACACACACACATATATGTATACTTATTTATATACATATATATACATATATATACATATATATATATGTATATATACATGTATATATACATATATATA
>NC_068984.1:143750407-143750826 GCF_001194135.2 Octopus bimaculoides | reverse complement strand
CACCAATATCTTCCCCACCACAATCAACAACAACAACAACAACAGCAACAACAACACAAAGAGCAGCAACAGCCATCTTCGCCGCCATCACCACCTTCAACACATGCTCTTCTACCACCACCCGAGAGAGTGAAGGAAAGAAAGAGAGAGAGAGAGAGAGAGAGAGAGAGAGAAAGAGACAAAAAGAGAGAAAAAGACAGAGAGAGAGAGAGATGGTGGTGGTGATGGAGGTGGTGGTGGGTAGGGTCTGACAGTAGGGGACAAAAATCGATAGTGAACATGCCGTTTATTTAGGTCAAAAATGTCAGCTTTTGCGAGATCTAATAGACTTGAAATTACAGCAGACACACACACACACACACACACACACACACACACACACACACACACACACACACACACACACACACACACACACA
>NC_068984.1:143746366-143749603 GCF_001194135.2 Octopus bimaculoides | reverse complement strand
TATATACATATATGCATGTGTATATAGACAAAGAGAAGGGGTTAGACAGAGCAAGAGGAAAGAGAGGTAAATGATACATACATATATATACACTCATACATACATGCGTACATACATACATACATACATTCATACGTACGTACTTACTTACGCAACTACCAGCACTACCATAGGTATACGTACATACTTTCATCATCATCACCACCATCGTCGTCGTCATCATCATCATCATCATCATCTGCACAAACACACCTGCATTGGCAGGCGCAATCATCCTTACATATGTATTTGCATGCAAAAATGCATACACGCGCACACCATCTGAAACGTTGTTGCATACACCCTGTATTTATATATATATATATATACACATACTCTTGCGTATACTACGGAATACGTTGGAAGCGGATACACTCAATGTCTACATAACCATCTACATACATATCTACATGTATACGTTCGTACGACATACAAACGTACAACCATACAAGCATACACACGTATAGTGTTGTACATACAGAAAAATTCGTATATACACATGCTTCATATCACGCACAGACGCACGAGCTTTAGATATACGTGTAAATATAGATATAACACCACTAGGCACAGGCATATACATAATTGTATGCCTAGACCAGTCGACCTTCTGCACAATCAGCACAGCATATATGCATATACGCAACATGCTGCACATAAAGAAATGCTGAAAGATGCAATTCAACGTACGCACACGCCCTTACCTACATGCATGCTTGTATTTATGTGCCCCGACTCACACATATGGATATACATATATATACGGACACAAGCATAACATACACTTGTATTTCCATATATGGAAAATATGAATATAAATATAAAGTGAGCAATAATAGGCACTGCTATTCTTGCCATAAATAGTTGGAGAAATTTCCTTACGCCTTGCAGAAAATTACAAAGCCATTAGGCGACAAATGTGCTCATTCAATAGAAGGAATGAGAAGATGTCATTTAGCAAACACCAGAATAAAGTTCTTGAGTTAAACCTTTGTTAATTGCAAATATGTGATGAATTAATGGTAGTGGAAATAGCAATAACCACATGGTCATGTGGAAATTTATAGAACACCAATTTCGAACTACCAGAACAGAAGCCAGAGATAGAACCTTGAAAAAATAGCAAAATATAAAAAAAAGAACCAATTTAGAGATATGGGTAGAATAAATAGAAAACAAGACAACGGATTTAGAGACATTAATTGTCAACTCCACTGAGTGGTTGTATTTAATGCCGCTGTCGCTAAAGTTAAATTAAACCGGATATAGGAGCGAAATAGTCCAACAGAGACTAATCTATCGCCGAATAGACAAATAAAATGTGCGGACATACCGTACTTAAAAGGACACGACAAACAACGCAATCCCCAATTAAAATAAGGGTAAATATAGTGAAAATGGCTGATAGCGAGAACGAGGGTGAACATTGGTCAATGAAAAGCTTCAAAACGTACGAATGAGAAAACAACGTCTGCAGAAATAAATGTGTGGAATCTAAACAAATAAAAACCACAAAAACAGGAGCTCAGCCATGTTAAGGAAGCGATGTTTTTCTGAATATCTCGCCGTAACTTAAGGCGTTTTATTTTTCCAATGGCTTCCATGCTAGGAAAATAAATCTCACCTTACAAAATTCCACAGTACAGCAAGATTTCCACAGACTTTACATTTCCGTTGAAACGTTTTAATCGAGCAAATCGATGCCAGTTTTTTTAAAGTTGGGTATTTATATCGTTCTTTTTGCCGAACCACTAAGCTATTGTGACGCAAACAATGCCAAACTGGTGGCCAAGCGGTGATGAGGTGACAAAAACAGACTCAAAGACACACACGCGCAACCGCAGGCACACATATATACAACAGGGTTTCACACAGTTTCCCTCTACCAAATTCATGCACAAGGTAGCATTGATCGGTCCAATATATGAGAAGACACTTTCCTAATGTGTCGCGCAGTGATACATATCTTGAAACCATTTGGTTGCAAAGCAAATAAATTTTAGTAATTTAGAATGGACGAACGGAAGAGTTACTGATGCCATGAAATTATGTCGGATGTTAAAGAAATAACATTTATTACAAATTGATACAAATAATATTCGCAGTAAGGTCATCTTCAATCATTTTAAATATTTTTTTCTGGTTTTCGGTTTTCTGGCAGAGTCATTATCCTGCTGTGCACAATGCTTAGCAACATTTCATCTGTCTTTACTTTCTGAGTTCAAATTCCAGCCGAGGTGACTTTGCACTTGATCCTTTCGAAGTCGCTAAAATAAGTACCAGATGAGTACTGGTGTAAATATAATCGACTTACACTCTCTCCGGAGATTACTGGCCTTGTGCCAAAACCGGAAACCCATATTTGTTCCCATTGTCAATTTTTACCATTCACTATTCATTTTAATCTTTTCCAAAGTTATTTAAACACGAAAAGTGCTTTTATCGTAATGTTATTTTTTTTTTCGTTTTCTGTAACTTTATTTTCCCTCTAAAACTCATTTCTTTTTTATAGTTTTATTTTATTAATTTGAATAAATTTTAGTTCTTGTTAAACATAGGACGATAAAGTGCCAAGTAGACAAACACGAACTAATTTATCTGACAACGCAATATTTTATTAAGAATATGTGACATATATGTATATAAAATAAAATAGATATAAAATACGATACAATAAGGTAAAAACAAAGGATAATATAATAAAATAAAATAAAAATGAACTGAATAAAATAATATAAAAATATAAAATAACATGGAATAAAATAAATGAATAAATAAAATAGATACAATAAAATTATAAAAAATAAAAGAAAAGAAATACGTACGATAAATAAAATGAAATAAAATAAAATGAATGACAAATAAAACAAAATAATTTAATAAAATATAATAAACCAAAATATTCAAATTGAAACAAAAATGAATAAAAATGGCATAAGAGAAATAAAATATATCAAATGATCTAAAATAAATAAAATAACGAAAAACGATATAAAATAAAATAAATGAAATAAGATAAAAATAAAATAGAATAAAATACTGTAAATATGTGTGCGTAGATTGATATATTGGTAGATAGATAGATACATAGATAATTAGGTGGATGGATAAATGAATGAAGAACGATGGATTGATAGCAAGATAGCAAGATAGCAAGATATATATATATATATATATATATATATATATATATATATA
>NC_068984.1:143739717-143746349 GCF_001194135.2 Octopus bimaculoides | reverse complement strand
GATAGATAGATAGATAGATAGATAGATAGATTGACTGATTGATTGATTGATTGATTGATTGACTGAATAACTAGACAGATAGATAAATAGATAAACAGACAGATAGATAAATAAATGGATAAACAGACAGACAGATAGATTGATTGATAGATAGATAGATAGAAATAACTAGATTGATAGTCTGGTACATGGATTGATAGACAGACACATAAACGATAAGATTATGTAGTAAGAAAACTGGGAACGCCCAGTACAAGACGTAAAGAAACATGATACAACACAATATTGACATCGTAATACAACTTAACTAAATAGACAGCCATTTTCTCCCAGAGCAAAAATATAGTAAGATATTAAATGGGAACTTTGTTAGGGTCAGTTATTTAGCTGTTAACAATTTAGGTTGTAACAGAAATTATAATTCTGCAGAGTTGAATGAAACAAAGAGGTATACTATAAACCAACAACGATTATGCAACTTCAGATTTCGTGAGAATTGCCGACAAGATGTTAACAGGACCGCAAAATCGATAATGTACAGCAATACTATCCCACTCTTTTGTAACATCGTTTTCTTCTTGCAGACCATTACCATGTTTTAACTTTTTGTTTTAAAAGATGTTAGCACTTCATTTAACACTGTTAGCACCTTTTTTATGCTGTTACAAGACCTTTGTTTTTAAAAGACCGTTGTTTGTAAGCATATTTTTCTTTGTCTTTTGCAGACGTTTACCTTTGGTTGCAGACGGTTTCGTTAGACGAAATTACCCTTTAAAAGATATTTACTGCGTTAACACATATCTGAGTTGAAAGTCTTGCGCTTAAAAGCTTAGTCGTGTTGGCAGAACGTTGCGACAGAAGAGCTTCTTGTGTAAAAGACGTCTTTTTAGCGCTTCGTTTATTTTCTAAGAAAATCTTTGTAGTGTTTACCAAGCCATCGCTATGCTTGCAGAAAATATTGTGTTAAATTAATGTTGTGTGGTTAGTATGAATTTGTGTCTTCTGCAGTTCTTTACTCTTTTAGTTCCTCCTTTGCCGTTCTTTTAACAGACGTTTCCTACGTTAGAAGGACTTTTCGTATTTCCAGAGCTTACTTTTTATCAGAAGATATTTTCTCTGATTTCACCTTCATTTTCATTTTAACAGAATTTGATTTTGACAAGAAACATTTGTTATGGCAACAATTCATTGCTCTGTGAAAACCTTCCTCTTTCTTTAGCAAAATTTTATTGCCTTAGCAGAATTTGTTACATTAACAAATATGAGTATTGTTAGCAAATACATTTTTTGTAGGGGTAGAATTTATCTCTGTTAGTCGCTGTTTTCTTTTGTTATTGACATTTGCAGGGAAAACAGAGCATTTTATGTTAAAATACATTTGCCATGGAAAAATATATTTCTGTCTTTCGTAAACATTTCTTGTTAGCATTTTCCATCTTTTCTTAGCAGACCTTTGCTTTGTTAGAAGAACATTTTGTATTTAATACAAATGCTGTGTCAGTAGATTTTCGCACTGTTAGATTTCTTTTTGCTTTCTTTGGCAGACATTTGCGCTGTTAGCTCCTCTTTTCTTTTGTTAATTGAAGTTTTCTGTGTTAGCAAACATTCATCTATCTATCTATCTATCTATCTATCTATCTATCTATCTATCTATCTATCTATCTATCTATCTATCTATGTGTGTGTGTGTGTGTGTGTGTGTGTGTGTGTGTGTGTGTATTCATTAGAAGACATTTATGTTGTTCGCGTGTCATTATATTGTTGGTGAGCCTGTTTTCTGTGAGCAGCTCCTTAATTTTTTCAGCACATCATTCTTAAGTTGTGAGAAGAATTTTCTGTATTGAAAAACATCTGCTCTGTTAGCATCCGGTAGGAGACTTTTATAGCGTTAGCTGGGATTTATTATTGTAGTAGAAAATTTTGTGCTAAAAGACCGCGGATTTATGCATACACTTGTGTATTTCGCAGACTTTTGCTGTGAGCACCTTATTTCTTTACTTAGTAGATATTCTTTACAACAAAAGAAATTTTGTGTTAAAATTGATTTAAGTTGGTTAGTAGACCTATGCTCTGTCAGCAGACATTTGCTTTTTCAGCAGAACTTTTCGTGTTAAAATTATTTGTCTTATTTGTTGACCTTTGCTTACTTAGCAGCTGTTTGGTCAGTTAGGCCTTTTTATTGTTAATACATCCTTTGTTGAGTGAATAGAACACTGTTGTGCTAGAAAAAACTTTATGTTTACATTACCAGATTACTTTTCACCACTTCAAAAAATTCTAACACCTCTTTCTTTCGCTGCCACTCAGTTGTGGTGTTAGCAGTCGTTTGCCTGTGAGCACATTCTTTCTAGTTTAACAGGCCTTAGTTGCATTGGCAGAAGTTGTTTGTTAAAAGTGAATTGTATTGGTAAATATATATATTGGTAGCAGACCTTTCAATTTTCACTGATATTGCTGCATCAGCACCTCATATTTCTTGGTGATCTTTGCGGTATTAACAGATCTCCTTGTCTTAAGAAGCATTTGTTTTGTTAGCAAAATTTATTGACTTGAACGAGTTCTTCTTTACTTGTAATTTATAGTTTTGGACGAATTTGCTCAGTATCCTCTGTCTGCTTTTGTTAATTGAATTTGTTGTATTAGCAGAATTCTTGTACTAAAATACATTTTCTTTCTTAGTAGGCCACCTTTTTCCTGGGAGATGATTGTTTTTCTCGAAGGCTCTTCAGTGTTAGCACCTCCTATTCTTTTAGCACACCTTTCCTTACTAGAAATCGTCAGCGTTTAAAATAACTTCGGGACTAAAATATCCGTTTTCACATAGATTGCCTTGAAAGTATAAAATCTTGTTTTTCGCAGACTTTGCCTCGTTAACCCCTCTTTTATCCTTTTACTAAACCCTTGCAAGCATTTTCTCTGTGTTTGCTTTTGTTGTTTCCTGATGGAAGAGCAACCGTTTCTTGTGCTAGCTGTGTTTTGTCTGCGATCAATCTACTTTCCATATTAGTAGGATTTGTTTGTAAAATGACGTTTGTTGTGTTGGAAAATATGATCGTGTATAGAAAAACGGATACCACCTCCCCCTGAGAGATGAAGTTAAAATAATAGACAGAACACCACTGGGAAATACGAAAACTAGAAGAGGCAGCACACATGCTAGAACATAATAACCTCCTAAGCAGACCTGGTTCAGATATGAGTAGCATATGGGAACCGGTATTAAGGAAGGATGGTAAAATATTGGATTTATAAGCCCTAAAATTCACTCCATAATTGCTCATGGGCATATGGCATAGTGGTTAAGAGCGCGGACTACTAACCCCAACATTCCGAGTTCATTTCCAGGCAGTGACCTGAATAATGATAATAATAATAATAATAATAATAACAACAACAACATAATTTCCCCCAAGACACCTGAGGAAGGCCGGAGGGTATATCAGCCGAAAAGTTGTGTTAACAACGAACAAGATGAGGACAAATGTCCGTCAAATGTAAATAATGTAAATAATATTTCTAATGTTAGCAGACCTTTATGTCCTCGATAATTTTGCTCTGTTTGCACCTTATTTCATTTATTTATTTGTTTATTGGAAAATTTTTATGTGTTAAAAGATATATTTTGCTTTGTTAGTAGAGCTTGATGGGTTAAAGGTCTTTCGCTTCTTGAGTGGCAATTTGTAATTTTGGACCGACTTTGGTCAGTTTGTCCCATCTTTGTTTTGTTAGCTGAATTTTGTCTGTGTTAGCTAATGTGCTTAAATGCATTTCGTTTGACAGTACTCTTTTTTTTTTGTTCAGATGTTTGATTTGTTCGCATGCGTCGTCGTTTTTATTGATAGCGTCTCCCGCTCTTTTAGCACAACTTTGATGACGTGGCACAACTGTGCATTGTTTGAAGAACATGCGCTAAAAGTGATTTGATCTGTAAAAAACGCCATTAATCTGTTTCAATTTCTATACTGTGTTAGCAGAGCTATATTTTGTTCTTAGACAATTTTACATTGAAAGACCATTGATTAATGCATGGTTGCGTATTTCGTAGAACTTCGTTTCTGTGGAACTTCCTTTCATTTGGTAGCAGATATTTGACGTGTCAGATGAAATTTTTGTGTTAAAATACATTCGTTCTGTTATTTATTTTGTTCAATACCTTTCGTGTGTTAGCTATAATTTTCTGCGTTTACAGTAAGTAATGTTTTAACATATCGTTGTCTTGAAAGCATAAAATCCTGTCCTTCGAATATCTTTCCCCTGTTAGCACCTCTTTTTTTTCTTTTACCACACCTTTCTTTTGTTATTAGAAAATTTCGTTGTTGTTTTAGTAGGCATTTTCTGTGTTATAAGAACGTTTTGTATTCAAAAAAATATTTTATTTATTTAGTGGACGATTGTTGTGACCGAAGACCTTTCCTGATTTGGCAGAAGTTTTTCCCTTAAGAGATGTTTGGTCAATTGGAAGACAGTTATTTTTAGCAGATAACTTTGTTAGTAGGCATTTGACTTTTATTACTTCTTACGTGGTTTCAGCTTACGTTTGTTGAGTTCGCAGAACTTTACTCTGTTATTAATCTGTATATTTAAAACTCTTATTTTGCTTAGTAGACTTCTTTCTTCTCACTTCCTTTATTTTGCAGGGAGCCTTCCTTCGTTAACAAATATTTCTTGTATTAATAATACTTTGTCTAAGAGCTCTGAACTTTTTGAAGAAACCAAAGATGCGTTAGCAGTATTCGTTTTGCTAAAAGACATGTTTTGTCAGGAAACCTTCTTAGCAGACCTTGTCTTCTGTGGAAGACTGCTCTATTAGCCTCTTAGGTGACCTTTGCTCTGTTAGCAAAAGGTTTTTCTTAGAAGACATATTATGTTAGTAGAAATTCTTGTTTTAAAATCCTTCGTTTCTTTTGCTGAAATTCATTTTGTTTTGACAGACCTTTGCGTTGTTAGTCTTTCTTTTCATTGTCAGCAGAAATTTGTTGTGTCAGCACAATTTTTTTTCAGTCAAAATACATTTGATTCGTAAGTAGCAGATGCTCATGTTATTAAAAGGAATTTTTACTCTTAGCCCTACGTTTGATACTGTCAGCTCACCTTTTTGAAGTCAAGAGTCACTTTCTGTCTCAGAAGAACTTTTTGTGTTCAAAGACATTTCGTTTGTTTAGCAGACTTTTGTTATGTCTGAAAACCTTTACTGTTTCACAATAAATTAAGAGTCAATGGATCTCTTAGTAGACATTTGTTTTGTTTCCAGGTGTTCCTTTTTGTTCGTAGGTTTTAGTAAATCCTTTCTATTTTTTTTACATACCTTTCTTGATCGGGTACAAATTTTCCGAGACACAGTAACTTTTTATGCTTCAATAATTGTTTCGTTAGCAGATATTTTCTCTATTTCCGCGTCCTTTTTTACTTTTAAAAGAACTCCCTTTTTTTCAGTGATCCTTTATTGCGTTAAGACTCCTTTGCTCTGTGGGCACTACTCTTCTGTTATTATCAGAACTCTGTTGCGTTGGCAGAATACCTTGGTTAAACAACATTTGCTTTAACAAATATTTCTATTGTTAACAGACCTTCATGTTTTGACAGACTGCTGTGTTATTACCTCTCTTGCTTTGTTAATGATCTTTGGCGTGTCAGTTGAAGTTTACGTAATAAAAAACATTTGTTGTGTTGTTAGGATCTTTTGTTTTAAAAGTCTTTCATTTCTTTAGCTGAAATTAAAATGTTTCTCTGTGAGACATTTGCTGTGTTTGTTTCTCTTTTCTTTTGTTAGTAGAAATTTGTTATATTAGCAAAGCTTTGTGTGTTAAAATACATTCGTTTCCTAAGCAGACGAGTGTTTCATTAGTCAGCCTTTTACTTTTAAGACCCTTTTTTCGGCACACTTTTGTTGACTTAGTAGAACTTTACTCCGTTAGAAAAAGTCTTTGCAGTAAAAGAAATTTGCTCTGATAGGAACCCCATTATGCTAGAAGACTTTTATTGCGTTTGTATGTTTATAAGTAAACTATACGTCAGTTTGTGAGTTTCACAGACCTTTGTTCTGTTAGAACCTTCTTTCCTTTTTTGAGCAGACCTTTACTGTGTTTAGCGAATGTTTTGTGTTAAATAATCTATGTTGTTCTGTTAGCCCTTTCTTCATTTCGTCAGAAGTCCCTTATAAAGTTAGCAGAGGTTCGCTGTATTAGCACAAAATTTTGTGTTAGCTGAGATGTTTTATAAGTATTTGTATCTTTGGCAGACTTCTAGAACGTTAGCCCCTCCTTCCATTTTCTAGAAGACATTTTGTGTGAGATCTTCTTGTCTTTAAAACATCTATGTTAGCAAACTTTTGCAGTGCTAGAAGAATTTTTGTTCTTTCATTTGGTTATCAGACCATTGTTGTTTTAGCAGAACATTTTCGTTAAACATTTTTTTAGCAGACATTAATTTTTTAGCAAACCTTTTTGTTATCAGACATTTTACGTTCAATACCTCTGATGTTTTTTCAGCACACCTATGTTGTGTTATTATATCTTTGGTGTGTTAGGACAACATTCTGTGTAAAACCAGATTTCTCTGCCATCACTCCTTTATTCTATTCGAAGGTCTGTATTGGAGTAGCAAACCTTTTTTGAGACAATACCGTCTCCGAG
>NC_068984.1:143734416-143738181 GCF_001194135.2 Octopus bimaculoides | reverse complement strand
GATGAGGAGGAGGAGGAGGAGGAGGAGGAGGAGAAGGAGGTTGGTGGTGGTGGTGGTGGTGGTGGTGGCGATGGTTGTTGTGCTGCTGCTGTTGATAATGAAGGCGATGGTGATGACGGCGATGATGATGATGATGATGATGGTGATGATGTTGGAGGTGATGGTGATGATGGTGATGGCGATGACGCTGATGGTGATGGTGATGGTGGTGATGATGATGATTGTGATGATGATGACGGTAGTGGTTGCTGTTTATGCTGTTGTTGCCTCTGCTTCTGCTTATGGTGATAGGTGACGATGGTGATGCTGTTGATGTTGATGTTGTGTGGTAGTAGTTATGCTGCTGCTGCTGGTGGTGGTGGTGGTTGTGAAGCGAAGATCGGTGGACAAAAAATGACTATAAAAAAAAACGACCGAAGACACAAAATGGCTGACGTGGAATAATTTAAAGAATGAGACAAAAAGAAAGAAAAACGAAAGAAAGAGGAAAGGGAAGAAAAGAAAGAGATTAGCAAGTGTATACGACTTTTGTGTAGGCACTTGGCTTAGTGGTTAGAGTATTCAGCTCTCGATCGTAAAGTCGTGAGTTCGATTCCCGGAGGTGGTGGGAGGCGTTGTGTCCTTGAGCATAACACTTTATTTCGCGTTGTTCCGCTCCACTCACCTGGCAAATATGAATGGTACCTGTAATTCAAAAGGGCCAGCCTTGTTGCATTCTGTTTCACGCTGAACCTCCCTGACAAATACGTTAAGAGTTACAAACGTGTCTGTGGAGTGCTCAGCCACTTCCGCGTTAATTTCCTGAGCAGGCTGTTCTGTTGATCGGATCAACTAAAACTCTCGACGGAGTCCCAGTCTATATGACTGTTGTAAAATCTTTAGAAACAGCAGCGCCACCAACGCCACCATTATTAACAATGCCAGCGTATAGTAGAGAGGTTTGTTAGTGCAAGGTCTGATCAAAAAGTATCCGGGCTGTTGCCATAGTAACGAGGCTAAAGCACGCAGAGTGAAGCTGCTTGGCAAAGATTGACCTGAACTCTGTTGTGCATGCGCAGTAAGTTTTAACGTTGTAGCTTACTTCCGCTGTTTACAGCAATGCTACGAAGGAACGTGTGTACCGTGTGATCGTCGCATTGACCATGACAGAGAAAGTTGTCATGGCGATACCTGCTCAGTGACCAATGCAAAGTTGCAGAAAGTGTATGGAGAGGAGTGTATAAGTTGCACACAAGTGTATGAGTGGTTCAGACGTTTCCAAGAGGGACAAAAAAATGTCGATATTGACGAACGTTCTAGGAGACCCGCAACCAGCAGAACTGAGAAAAACATCGCAGATGTGCGTGGAGCAGTGAGAGGAAATCGTCGAATCACCATCCGTGAGTTATCAGAGGATGTGCAGATTAGTTACGGTTCAGTTCAGTCCATTATCACTGAAGATTTGGGTATGAGACGCGTGTCTGCTAAGTCTGTGCCAAAAACGCTTTCACCTGACCAAGAAGACACTCGAGATTCAGTTGCACAAGATCGAGAACTATGAAAAATTTTTGATAAAGGCCTCTAAGCAGGTATCGCCAAGCTTTTGGTAAAATTTGATGCAAATTCTCTGCTCAACTTTCTTTGTCATGGTCAAGAGCCGACTGTTCCGTTGATCGGATCAACTGAAAACCGTTTCGTCGTGAACGACGGAGTGCCTCGCAGATACTTTATAGAAGTAGTAGTATTATTTCGAGAAAATTCCTGCTGTTTCTTTCAAGAGGTTCTTTTTTCTATGTTGTGCCTGTTTAAATTCATTTCAATCTTGATCAAGCAGATTCGGGATAAAAAAAAGAATCTATCCATGACCAACCTGTATTTTCTTACTCTTTTACTCTTTTACTTGTTTCAGTCATTTCACTGCGGCCATGCTGGAGCACCGCCTTTATAGTCGAGCAAATCGACTCCAGAGCTTATTCTTTCTAAAGCCTAGTACTTATTCTATCGGTCTCTTCTGCCGAACCACTAATTGACGGGGACGCAAACACACCAGCATCGGTTGTCAAGCGATGCTAGGGAGACAAACATACACACACATACATATACATATCCACTCACAAGGCTTTGGTCGGCCCGAGGCTATAGTAGAAGACACTTGCCCAAGGTGCCACACAGTGGGACTGAACCCGGGACCATGTGGTTGGTAAGCAAGCAACTTACCGCACAGCCACTCCCGCGCCTATATAGAGTCCAACTACATTCTCTCAGGACTCCTGTCTATACGTGGTAAAGTGTTGTTGGTTTTGTCGTTATCTTCTTCTTCTTCTTCTTCATTTTCTTCTTCTTCTTCTTCTTCTTCTTCTTCTTCTTCTTCTTCTTCTTCTTCTTCTTCTTCTTCTTCTTCTTCTTCTTCTTCTTCTTCTTCTTCTTCTTCTTCTTCTTCTTCTTCTGCCTCTCTAAGCCAATATACAAATACTGTACGTACAATTGCTTATACTTAGATGCATACATATACAGACACATACATACATACATACATACATTATGTATGTACATATATATTCAGATATGTATATGTACACGGACATGTGTGTGTATATATACATACACACATATATATATATATATTCATACACATACACACTCACACCAACGCACACACAAAAATATTCCCTAAATTGAGTGATTGGGTCTTTAACACTGAGAAAGAAAGAGAGGATTGAGAAGGAAAAAGAGAGAAGGAGAGAAAGAGAGAGAGAGAGAGAGAAAGAGAGAGAGAGAGAAAGAGAGAGAGAGAGAGAGAGAGAGGAGAGAGGAGTGAGAGGAGAGATGAGTCAGATGCAAGGCAGTGTACCATTCTTCTCTTGGCCAAAACGGCCACCTGTCTGCCAGGAATGTCCTTCCCGCTTCGCGCAGACCCTTTCCTCCTCACTGTTACATCTGATCCTCCTCTTGACACCCGCGACCCCCACCCCCAGTGCCACCCCTGTCCTCGGACAAACTCACGTGATGTCACTGCAATGGCATGACTGCACGCCTAGGCACACTTCCGCGACTCCTACATTCACTCATATACATACATACATACATACATACATGCATAAACATGCATACATACATACACACATACATATACATACATACATACATACATAAGCATGCATACGAACACTCATACTCACACATACGACTTCTTATACACAAGCATACACACGGATTCATAGACATACATACGTGGTTATACACACATGTATATACACAGTACAGCATCGTATACACACTGACACAGTGATGGATGTATATAGTGGGAAACGTATATAAACATACGTGTGCATACACACACATCCATATACATAAACACACGTACACACATACATACGCATTTACTTACACGCATTCACATAAATAACTCAATACACACACACACACACACACAACACGTATTCAAGTTTCTATCTAAACACATCATACGCACAAACACAAACATAAACACACAAACACACCATACTCAACCCGCGCGCAAACACATACACACACACACAAACACACACGCCACACATACACACACACACACACATACATACACACGCACACACACACACACACACACACACACAAGTGGGCATACACATAAGCAGGCAGCTTCCCTTTCCTACTTTATAGTCATCAACTCCTTCCCCACCCCTTCCCCCAGCTTTCTCACCACCCTCGCTCTTTCTTCTCTCATTCTCTGCTTTTCTCTCTCCTACACTTTCTCTCTCTCTCTCCTACACTTTCTCTCTCTCTCTC
>NC_068984.1:143732720-143733889 GCF_001194135.2 Octopus bimaculoides | reverse complement strand
ATCCTATCAGCAACACTATGATTGCTATTAGCGGTACCACTAAAACCATCAACCCCCATCACTGCCACCACCACGGACAGTGAACAACATCATCATCATCACCATCATCATCATCATCATCATCATCATCATCATCATAATCGTCGTCGTCATCATCATCTTTATCATCATCGCCGTTGTTATCATCGTCATCATCATCATCATCATCATCATCATCATCATCATCATCATCATCATCATCATCGTCGTCGTCATCATCATCATCTTTATCATCATCGCCGTTGTTATCATCGTCATCATCGTCATCATTGTCATCATTATCATCATTGTCGTCGTCGTCGTCGTCGTCGTCGTCATCATCATCATCATCATCATCATCATCCGTTGAAATCTCAACTTTCTGTGCACCCGGAACATACTTCCTGCTCTGCTCAACACATCACGTGTTCCGAGCGACACCAAGCCATTTGCACTCTGCTACTTCCGGCCCCTTCCCTGTATTTTCATCATCAAAATGACCATTTAAACACCTCCACCACCGCAACCACCAGCACCATCATCACCACCACCACCACCGTCATCACCATTACCACCACAAACACCATTAACAGCCGAACCCACTCCAGCACCTATTTCCTCCATTTTGCATTGTATATCCGTTTCATTAAATCGCCATTTTTTCGTTTTTAGAATTCTTCACATCTGTCGCCATTTTCTGTCATGGCTGACATCAAGTCAAAATATCCTCACAGAAAATCCTGTATCAGGCCAAACATAGTGATGTTGTTGGAAGTGTGTGTATGCGTGTTTGTTCATGTATACACACACACACACTGACATATATGCATACATATTCTTTCTTTCTTTCTTTCTTTCTTTCTTTCTTTCTTTCTTTCTTTCTTTCTTTCTTTCTTTCTTTCTTTCTTTCTTTCTTTCTTTCTTTCTTTCTTTCTTTCTTTCTTTCTCTGTGTTTGTCTGTTTGTCTGTCTCTATCTCTATCTATAATTTATTTGGGTAGCAATTACAAATGTATACCAACAAGGCGAACTATAACCGTTATTCAATATGATTGAGGGTGTTATGAATACCGACATTGCAAGCTTTTATTTCTAGCAAAGTAGGAATTTATGACACTCTCAATCATATATATATATATATATATATATATA
>NC_068984.1:143729695-143732222 GCF_001194135.2 Octopus bimaculoides | reverse complement strand
GAAGAGTTGTCTATAAATGCTTATCAATATAGGATTCCATTATTAAGACAGCGCTTTTGTGAAACGATCGTAAGATAATTTAAAACCTAATTCAAAATTTTTAAACTGATATATTTATTATTATTATATTATATATTTATACTTATACATATTTACATATATTTTTACATATAGTTTTAATATAATTACTCTACACAAGTATATATCTTTCCGATGAATTTTCTAATATTGATTTCCTGATATTAATAATAGCATATTATATAAAATATATATAATCGTTCGTGTTAAATACATAAATACTTTAATAGTATTAATACCTTGATACAATAAAGCACTCAATATAAATTCAGTATATGATATTTTTATTGAATATATTTAACTAAAAATTTATATAGTCAAAAGGATCCGCACGAGTACTTATTTTCCTCTTTAAGCCTGGTACTATTTTATTAGTCTCTTATACCGAACCGCTACACAGCGGGGCCGTAAACAAGCCATCACCAGTTTACAAGCAGTAGTGGAGGAGAAACACAAAGACAAGGACACGCACACATAAATATATGCATGATGGCCGTTTTTCAGTGTCCGTCAGCCAAATCTATGGACAAGGCTTTGGTAGAAGACAGTTGCCGAAAGTGTCACGCAATAGGACTGAACTCACATTCATGTGGGTGGGAAACAAACTTCTCACCACACACCGGTATGAGTGTAATTTTTATATAACCATATATGCACATGAATGTGTGGTTGTGTAAAATATTTATCAGGAAATAATTCTGGTGGCATATATATGTATATATACACACACACACAACCACATACACACCCTCGACTGCCTTCTCCCTCTCACTTATTCCATCTTTTTTCTCCTCTCTTTCACCTTCCTATGCACATTCCACTCTGCGCTTCATAATCCATTTAAATCATATTTTCCACGAGTTTCTCGCTCGCACTAAACAGCGTAAACTCCACTCACACCTTCATTTCTTTTCTATCGAAGAGCGTAGGCTCGAAACGTGAAAGACTTTCTCACTTTCCCGAGCGTCAAACTAATACACCTGTGTTCGTTTTTTTTTTTTCTGCAAATTTCAACCACACACACACACACACACACACACACACACACATATATGTTTATTGTTCTAACGTCCTGTACCCTGATATGCATGTATATACACATGTAGATGTAAGTATGTACATATATGTGTGTATACATGTATATATATTCTTTGTATTATATATATATATATATATATATGTGAATCGAAACTGTTTAGATCCATACATGTAACTCAATAAATTGGTTGAGTGCCCTTCTTTCGTTTGTCCATTCAGTCGTATATATATATATATATATAAACTTAATTTCATTAAAAATTAGAGCGAGATTGTATAATGTCGTTGCCGGAAAAATGTCAGTTTCAGTAAATAAAAACAAATTATGTATACAACTTCACACGACAGAAGTTTAGTATTTACCAGTGGAGAATGTGAAAGTGAGTAAAAAAGACGAAATCTTTTATAAATAATAGATTGAATATGAAGAGAAATAAGCAGGGAGAGGGGGAGGAAGGAATGAATTCAGATGCTTAGCGAATTAATAAGATAATAAGTTCCAAGGAGAGCCGAGAGCCAGAGAAGAAAAAAGGGTCTGTTGCTTGGAAAGGATTTAAAAGTCAATAATATACAGGATGTGTACTGGTGAAATGTCGCTCGTGCCTGACCATGTTTTGATCATTCTTCAATTATTCCGCCATCTGCTCGGCACATATCATCGTGCATCTAACTGTAGGTTATCTAGTGTTATCTCACAAACAACAACTGCTGTAATATTACAGAACAATTAGTTTCCAATGGTAATCTATGACTATATTATGGAATGAGCTTAATATTAATGATAATTTTACCATCTTTGTTGGTGAGTGAGCAATGATTATCTAACACAAAGAATATACGTGTTCACTGTGCAACTCCGACACACAAAGATGGCGGCGGAAGTCAACATTGACAACGACTCAAATCGGATTGTATTTAGGTTCTTCCTGCAATTTGGCTAAACAGGATATGCTTTCTCTCTCTCTCTCTCTCTCTCTCGCTCACACACAGAAGTACACATACACACTCACATTCATACAAATGCACACACACACACACATACACACTCACATTCACACACACACACACATACACACACCCAAACCACACACACACGCACATTCTATTAGTTTATTAGTTTACTTGTTTCAGTCATTTGCTCTGCGGCCATGCTGGAGCACCGCCTATAGTCTAACGAATCGACCCCGGGACGTATTTCTTTGTAAGCCTAGTACTTATTCTATCGGTTCCTTTTGCCGAACCGCTAGGCAACGGGGATGTCAACACCAACCTCGGTTGTCAGGCGATGGTGGGAGAGTAGAGACATGCAAATATACACAAACATACACACACACACACACACACACAAATACACACAAAAATACACACGCACACAAAGACACACAGACACAGACAGACAGACAGACAGACA
>NC_068984.1:143728152-143729663 GCF_001194135.2 Octopus bimaculoides | reverse complement strand
AGTAGAGACATGCAAATATACACAAACATACACACACACACACACACACACAAATACACACAAAAATACACACGCACACAAAGACACACAGACACAGACAGACAGACAGACAGACAGACACACACACATGGGCGCGCGCGCGCATACACACACACACACACACACGTACCCACACGCAAACGTTGAGCGATATATTTGGAGCAGAAAAAGGCTTTGAGCGATATTTGGACATGAAAAAAGGCTTTGAGCGATATTTGGACCCCAAAAACGGCTTTGGGCGATATTTGGACACGAAAAAAGGCTTTGAGCGTTATCTGGACCCGAAAAAAGGCTATGAGAGATATTTGGACCCCCTAAAAGGCTTTTCACAGCAGTTTGTCATGGAACGAAAAAAAATTAGGCTTGAAACTATTTGTGAATGTTTCGAAGACTTAGCTCTCAACAGTACCACACACAAGAGAGGTAACTCTGGACTGACGGGGGATGCTTCACAGCCAATGAAAACTATTGACTGATGGCACAATTTTAGGATTCTGAGCAAACATGACGGTGGAATATTTTCATCGTGGGGAGACATCCCCACATGCAAAGAGCCCAGGCTGTTGCTTGGAATCGAAACTAGAAGCAGTTTTCTCTCCATTTCGGGAAATGTAATATATTTGTGGAGCTATACTTATAGTCATGTATGCCTGCATGCATACATACATACATACATGCATACATACATACACACACATACATACATACATACATGCATACATACATACATACATACATACATACACACACATAATACATACATACATACATACATGCATACATACATACATACATGCATACATACATACATACACACATATGCATGTCTGTATGTATATATGCATGTATGTGTGTATATAAATCATATAACCATATAATACACCCAGCGACATATAACACAGTGGTGCTTCTTTGTTCTGTGGCTCACCATTTTGGCATCAATCGCACATGCGCACTCAAACACACGCACCCTCTAACGCGCAATCACGCATACATTTACTTCTACGCGCATACCAGCCCACCTGTATACATACATACATGCATACATACATACATACATACATAAACACATATACATACACATACATACACATACATACATACACACATATACATACATATATATATGTGTGTGTGTTTGCACTCTCAAATAGGCGCATGCGTGCAATCTTGCTACCTTTCTCTTTTTCCATGCATCTCATACTTTCTCTCTCTCTCTCTCTCTCTCTCTCTCTCGCTATCTGTCCCTGCTATATTCTTTTTTTTTTTTGTACAACATCGTAACTCCGCCCACTTCTTAGAGCACACGCAACCCTCCCCCCACCGCCATCCTCCTAAAAGCAACAACAACGACGACAATGATGACAGCAACAACAACAACAAATACATCAACAACTAATATCGAAATCATCATCGTCACCACCAGCACCACCACCACCAGCACCACCAGCACCACCACCAACTCCACCACC
>NC_068984.1:143726749-143727588 GCF_001194135.2 Octopus bimaculoides | reverse complement strand
TATATATATATATATATATATATATATATATATGTATATATGTATGCATATATTTATATATGGTGTTATGTTAGTCCATTCTGTTGGCGTGTCTCTTCGTGATTCTTACTTTTGGCTTTAGCTGCTGCTGTTCTTTCTCTTGTTATTGTCGTTCTTCTTCTTGTTGCCTTTGTCACGACGGGGATGTTGTTGTTGCTATTATTATTATTATTGTTGTTGTTGTTGTTGTTATTATTATTAGTCGATGTTGTGTCAATTGACTGGCGTTGCCAAGTACAACAGTCTAAATTTAAATTGCATTCTATGCTTTGGAATTGCTAAAGTACATGAAGTTCACACGCACACACACACACTCACACACACTCACACGCACACACACACACATGCCCACACAGATAAACACCCGCACATGCATATACATAATTATCAATATAGACATATAAAGAGATAGATGTATCTGTCTCTCTGTCTCTCTGTCTCTCTATGCATCTATCAATTTGTTTGCTTGATTGACTGTCGGAGTGTCTGTTTGTCTGTCTGTCTATCTGTCTGTCTGTCTATTTCTCTATCAATGTATCTACATCCGTAAACATACATCCACATAGGTGACTTCGAATCGCACAATACCGTTATTTGTGTATGTGAGTGAACCGTTTGTACTCAAACAGTCCAAAGAGGCAAAGAAATCAATTTAAATTCATCCATAAATCAACACCATCCTCCCTACATAACAGCATATACACAAAAACCAACATAAACACACATATATACACTATCCTTTCGTGTACACATATATAACTGTGTATATATATACACACACGCATATATATATATATATA
>NC_068984.1:143724987-143726099 GCF_001194135.2 Octopus bimaculoides | reverse complement strand
GACACACAAACATACACACACACACACACACACACACACACACACACACACACGCACATATATATATATATATATATATATACATATATATGTAGGCGGCAGAGTTAACTCTAAGGCCTTGTGGGAAGAAATAAGGAGGCATCACATGTCCTTCAATGCTGACGATCTTTAAAACTATGACAGTTGCAGGAAATTTTGTATGCATAACACTTGGAACTCCAGAAGGGTCTGCACATAACCATCTGTCATCTCTAGAGTTAACTTTTTGATCTTGGTCGAAATTTTTTCTCGTTTGAGAAAAACCAAATCAATTCTTCTGCTGGATTTTTCAGTTTGTTTAAGAAAATCACTACATCAGATCTAAAATCTGATGTAGTGATTTTCTTTTGATTTTTCTGACAAATGGCCCTTTCTTCATCATATAAGACTTATATCTGATGTTTTCGTGGACAACATTTCTGAATGTTCCTTCTGACACATGTTGATATTTTGCAATTGACCTCATGGACTTTCTGGGATTGTAATCAATGGTCTGTTGAACTTGCTGGATAAATTCAGGTGTTCTGATGATTTCAGAGCATTTAGAATGCTTTTTGTGCTTTGATACTGGTGATACGTTTCCATCTTCAGTCTCTAACTCCTTACAAACTTCGTAGACGAAAGATCTGGCGACTTTTAAAATTCGAGATATTTGTAAATCGCTATGCTCAGCCTTTATAACCCCAATAACAGCATACCCCTTAATTTCTTGAGTAAGATGAGGACCTGGTATTATTATTTTCTGAAACAAAGACTATACAGAATTATCACTGTTATGTTTAGCTTTCGGGCATCTACCATTGACACGGCCAAGAAAACCTGAAATCACGTGATCTGGTTGTCCCAGCTGCAATGATGGACAGATATCTTCCGCTCGAAATATAAGCACGAGGACTTATATGCATCACAAGACCATATGAAAAGTTCTCTCATGGGGACTATCGCAGTATTTAGTGTTCTAACGCAACAGCCACTTTTCAGTGGAGATATATAGATATATGTATATATGTATACATATACATACATACCTATACATACATACATACATACATATATATATATATATATATATA
>NC_068984.1:143721723-143722921 GCF_001194135.2 Octopus bimaculoides | reverse complement strand
TCCTCCTCCTCCTCCTCCACCGCCTCCGCCGCCTCCGCCGCCTCCGCATGCACATGGAAAAGTTTGCTTATCTCTGCGTGGAACCTTTATTATTTATCTTTTATTTGTTTCGGTCATTAAACAGCGCCCATACTGGGGCACCACCTTGAAGAATTTATAGTCGAATATATCGACCCCCAGTACATTTTTAAGCCTGGTACTTGTCCTATCGATCTCTTTTACGAGGCATAAGAACACTAACACCGGTTGTCAAACGGTAGAAGTGGGTATCAAACACAGACACACACACACACACATATATATATACACACACGACGGGCTTCTTTCAGTTTCCTTCTACTAAATCCACTCAGAAGGCTTTGGTCTGCCCGAAACTATATTAGAAAACACTTGCTCAAGGGGCCACGCAGTAGGACTGAACTCGGAACCATGTGGTTGGGAAAATAAACTTCTTACCATGCCTGCGCCTGCGTATTTATGTGACAGAATGTCTTCTGAACTCTATCAGTTCTACGTAATCCAGTATAATTTGTTGCACGGTCAGGTCAGAAGCGCTTAAACCGATCCAAATCGAAAATTTCAAGAAAGCCGGACGACAAAATAAATTTTAAAGAACAGATGAACCCAGTCTAGGGCTACCGGGGATTTAAAAATTCCGAGATAGTGTTCTCTGCTCTTTAATACGATAGAGATTGAGTCTAACTGTTCTTTCGTTGTTGATTGTCTCTATGTAAAGGATAATCTGTTATTAAAGCCATTAGTATTATTGATCGAGAGAACTAGTTTCACTTTCGCAAGTAAAGAGAGTTCAGCGCGAGTATTGTTGACAACAGAAAATATTGTTGGACTCAACATGATAAAATCGTGGATTTATGCTTCGTCCGGAGGGCACGGTTTGCCATTCACCATTACACTTTTTCACACGCATACATTAACCTATTATTATTATTATTATTATTATTATTATTATTATTATTATTATTATTATTATTATAATACAGATTTTTATCTGATTTTCTTTTCTCATAAAGTTTCCTGAGGTTATTTTTCTGTTTTTGTTTCGCATACCGTTTCCACGCATTCCTTCTGACTTCTTTTTGATGGTCTTTGAGTTTGAGTTTTGTCCTTCGCTTCTTTCTTTCTTTCTTTCTTTCTTTCTTTCTTTCTTTCTTTCTTTCTTTCTTTCTTTCTTTCTTTC
>NC_068984.1:143719580-143721031 GCF_001194135.2 Octopus bimaculoides | reverse complement strand
TATATATATATACATACATATATATATGTATATATATATATATGTATAAATGTATATATATATGTATATATATATATATATATGAACACACACACACACACACACACACACACACACACACACACATATATATATATATACATATATGATGCATTAATATATATAAATATATGTATGTATTTATATATATTATATCTTTTTATATACACACATGTATATATGTTGTATAAATTTATATATTTGTTTATTATTATATTCATTTATTTAAAATCATATGCTACGATCATTGATTTTGTTGTTGTTGTAATATGTTTTGCATTTTATTTTTGTTTTGTTATGAAATTTTTTTAAAATGTTTTCTTCTTTTAATCTTTTTTTTTTCGTTTGCCTGCCTGGACCCAAATATTAACGTACCGAACATGATGACGCGAGTGTGTGTATAAGCAAAACTGTTTATGTATATGGGTGTATATATGTGTGGTTGCGCATGCAAATGTGTGTCTATAAAACGACATAGATTACAGCAATGATACAAGAGAACACAAAACGAACAGCAGCTACAACAACGACGGAAACAACAATGGTGGTGATAATGATGATGATGACGATGATGATGACGATGATGATGTTGATGATGATGATTATGATTATGATGATATTAATAATAATAACAATAATGATTTCTTAGGCACTTGTGGCCAAGATTTTAATAATGAGATCTGTATATATATATATAAAAAAAAAAAAATTACCATATCATTATCACAAATCACAAATACAAGAACAGGGAGCCTATAATGGATGATGGTGATGATGAGGAAGATGATAATGATGATGGTGATGATGACGACGACGACGACGACGATGACGATGGTGGTGATGAATGAGGATGACGATGATGGTGATAATAGTAACGATGGTGGTGATGATGATGATGATGAAAATGATGATGATGCTGGTGGTGATGATGTTGATGACGACGGTGATTGTAAATATTGCTGTGGTTATGATGATAATGCTGATGTTGCTGATAATGCTGTTGCTGCTGCTGATGATGATGATAATGATGAGGATGATGACGATTACGTCGACGACGGTGATGAAGGTGATAATGATGACGATAATAAATCCAACAGTGTAATAAAACAAAACAAATACAAAAATGATCCGGCAATACAATCATATTAGTGAGGAAAAAAAACATTCCAGAAAAGCGAGCATAAACAACCCTAAAATCCTCACTAAGCTACAACAATAACAACAACAACAACAACAACAAGACACACCAACCCCTATTTCTACCCCCCAAACCTCCCGCCCCTCCAAGACATCCCCCTCCCAATCATTCCCAAAATGCAAACAAAAGCTACGAACGTAAAATGAAGTAGGAAGATCTAGGTGTGTGCCGTTAATAATATGGTTTTAATACGATCGTTTTGTTGTGGATGTAA
>NC_068984.1:143714071-143718335 GCF_001194135.2 Octopus bimaculoides | reverse complement strand
CGGCACAGTTTCGATCACCTGTTGTTAGCCGTAGATTTATTGCAGGAACTTCGTAGTGGATGTTGGGCCAACATTATTAATAAAATAGATGGAAGGAGAAAAGATTTTATTGGGTACGACACATGTTTCGACCCGTTCTGGGTCTCTTCGGGTACATCAAGAAAAAGTTTTACGAAAGATTTTCTGATTCGGTTTTACATACCGCTATACGTCCATCAACTTCGAGAATAAGAATAAGTAAAAGACAGAGAAAAATTGAAACGCAAAAAATTCAAATATGAACGTGAAAATTATAAATTCTAGTTTAGAGTAAATGACGTAATAAGCCTTCGCTGTTGAGAGAAGGAAATGGAAGTAGAAGTTGAATGGAAGATAATACTTAGACGAAAATTTTTTGTGTGCGTGCTTAGATGCACATATACATACAGAGTTACATATATATATATATATATATATACATAGGAGCTCACACACGCACATCCAAGTATATGGGTATATACATACAACTAGATACACGCACACGTATGGACAAATACATACATGCATACATGTGTTTTCTGTACTCTGGTTATTATTATTTTCTTGTCTACGTTTTGTTTGCAATGTCCTGTACCCAGATATGCACCTATATATACAGGTAGACGTAGGCATGCACATACCTGTACGTATATATGCATATACTCATTTATTATTTGTTATATATATATATATATATATATATATATATATATATATATATATATATATATATATATATATGAACTCGTATATGCAGGTAGATGCGTATATATACATAAATATACGTACATAGCATAGATAAATATGTGCATATATTCGTACGTAAAGCGAGATACAGACATCTGTGCAAAGTTTGACACACATCTATCCAAATAATAGTAATTAATTTACATCAGTAGAAGCTTTTTTATTTTAAGAATTTTTGTCCTGAAAATCACCTGTTACTTTTGTTTTAAATTGAGAGGAGAAAGTGAAAGATGTATGAACGTATATATGAAATGGATTTGAGAGAGAGAGAAAGAGAGAGAGAGAGATAGAGGGAGAGTGAGAGTTAAAGAGAGGAATACCACTTTCACATACATCAGAGCACACGCGTTCACTCACTCTTTCTCTCTCTCATACACACACATGCACACGTACCTATTAACACACAATAATCCTCTACAGAAGCTGTCATTTTGCGCTCTTCTTTCATCGTCTGTTTATAACGGCCAACTTCGGGTTGCGTAAAAAGCTCGCTGTAGACATACACTGACGGATTCCATTGAGTTGTAGAACATACAGAAAACAAGACTATCTGTAGAAAATATAGCCCGCAAATACGCTTTTCTATTTCCATGGGAGTAGTTGATTGAGAGTACAACGATAGAGAAATAGATTTGAGATTAAAATAGAAAATACCTATTTTGTCGTTTGGTAACATGACTTATTGCTAGGCAATTCATGTTTGGCGTAAGACAATGCCATGTTGGCAATAGCGCGCTTTTGTTCTCTAAGTGCAACATTTTTCTATTTCCAGTTAGATGATCGTGTACTTAAATATTTGAGTGTGCGTGTATGTGTGTTTGGGAGATGCGTGTGTATGTATATATGTGTATGGGAGCTGTGTGTGCATGTATATATGTGTATGGGAGCTGTGTGTGTGTATAGACACACACACATACAAAAACAATTAAAATCCAATGCTAGGAAAACAGTCTCTTCTATAGGGATGGAAACATCCAATTTTTCATTGGCTGACGGTGTTATACTCATTATAGCAGAGAAAAACTTTGGATTATAATATTACGTTAATCAATTAATATGTGTCAATCATAAATCTACATTTTCTTTTCACTTTTAAACATATATATATATATATATATATATATATATATATATATATATATATAGATATATATATTCTTTTAGTCTTTCATTTGTTTCAGTCATTTGACTGCGGCCATGCGGGAGCACCGCCTTTAGTCGAACAAATCGACCCCAGGACTTATTCTTTGTAAGCCTCATACTTATTCTATCGGTTTCTTTTGTCGAATCGCTCAGCTACGGGGACGTAAACTTACCAGCATCTGTTGTCAAGCGATGGTAGGAAGGACACATAAACACACACACACACACACACATATACGACAGGCTTCTGTCAGTTTCCGTCTACCAAATCCACTCAAGGCTTTGGTCGGCCCGAGGCTATAGTAGAAGACACTTGCCCAAGGTACCACGCACTGGGACTGAAGACTGAACCCGGAACCATGTGGTTGGCAAGCAAGCTACTTACCACACAGCCACTCCGTGTATGTTAATGTTTCTTTCATATTGAGTTATAATCAAACCAAATAATATAAAAAATGTTTCATTAATATTATATGTTCCTCCATACTTTTGAAGAGTACAAATTTATAACCTTTCAACCAGACTATAGTTGACAGTGACTTCGAAATTTCGGCCAGTTAAGCCATCTCCGAATCTGCGCTTCATTGAAATTAATATGGGCTTTATATAATCTCTGTTAAGTTAAAATTTTCCTTATGTATGTCGATTCGAGTGTGGGTGGTAATTAGGTTTTAGGATGGGCTGTTATGGAGAAGTATCTTGGAGAAATTTTTATCGATTAAATTTGGGGTTATGTTATTCTTTAGAGGTTATTTAACCTCAACCAGATTATATAAAGTCAAAATTAATTCTACTGCCTAGCAGTCTGACGATTGCTTAACTAGCCAAAACAGTCATTGTTGACAATATTCTAGTGATGCAGGGCGCCTTGCCCGAATTATAACTGTTATAATAAAAAAATAACTCCCTTGAGAATTCCCCCGGATTCTGAGCCTCATAATATCATATTCGGTTTCCGTGGCATATAAGTGACTGAAATCACAATATCCTCACCCCCACGCTTGTCTCGTTTGAGAAAAATCTAATCAAATCTTCTTCTGCTGGATTTTTTAGTTTGTTTAAGAACTTTTTAAATCTGATGTAATGATTTTCGTTTCTTTTCTGACAAATTGACCTTTCCTCATCATATAAGACTTATATCTGATATCTTCGTGGACAACAATTCTGGACTGTTCCTTCTGACAAATGGAGATCTTCTGCAATTGACCTCATGGACTTTGTTGGATTGTAATCAATGGTCTGTTGAACTTGCTGGATAAATTCAGGTAGTATTCTGATGATCTCAGAGCCTTTTGAATGCTTTTTATGCTTTGATACTGGTGATACGTTTCCATCTTCACTCTTTAGCTTCTTACAAACTTTGTAGAGGAAAGATCTGGCAACTTTTTAAAATCGAGGTATTTCTAAATCGCTATACTCAGCCTATATAACCACAATAACAGCATGCCTCTTCGTTTCTTGAGTAAGCTGAGGGCCTGCTATTATTGTTATTTTCCAAGACAAAGATTATATTGAGTTAGCAAGAAATACAGCAATGGTCCCAAAAAGTTATGTCATCAAATATCTTACGCACCCTGTGTGCGCGCACACACACACACACACACACACACATATATATATATATATATAATTTTAAAGAGGGAAAGAAAAGAGAATGGAGATAAGGAAGATAATAATTGTCTATGATGAACAAATTAGTCATCTTTGCTTTTTACAGCTGTTTCAATTAATACTCAATAATTTAATTACAATTTTGTATATTAAATCTACTTTTATGTAACATGTTATATGACTATAATTTCATCAGAAGAAAAAAGATGTACCATTGGATGTTATATGTGGGCATTTCAGCCAGCTAATCATCCCTTCACACATATATGTGTTTGTTTCTGTGTGTTTATCTCTCTCTCTCTCCTTCCCTTCTCTCTCTCTTTCTCCCTCCCCCTCTCTCTCTCTCTTTCTCTCTCTCTCTCTATCTATCTATCTATCTATAGTGTGATTTAAATATTGAATTGTATAGCAAATAGGCAGCATTTACAGCTGTCAATGTATTCTTACACACCCTGTAAGAATACTCCGAGTAATGATTGCCTTTGTCATCCGAGATTCATTTGACTGGATTCTATCGCCGGATAAGGTCACAGAGTACATGAAGGTGAACTACAAAACAGCAAAGAAGACTGGTCATAAAATATTTAGGTACTAAATATTTTATGAATAAACTCCAATGATTTCTCTTGCTTTACACACACACACACACACACACACACACACAGAAACACACACACACACAGACACACACACACACACACACACACACACGTATGTGTATATATGTATGTATATTTATATATAT
>NC_068984.1:143713782-143714018 GCF_001194135.2 Octopus bimaculoides | reverse complement strand
TATATATATATATATATATATATATATATATATTCATACACCACACACACATATATATGTATGTATATATACATACACACACATATATATGTATATATACATACACACAGACATATATATATATATATATATATACACACCACACATGTATATATGTATATGTGTGTATATATATATGTATGTATATATGTGTGTATATATGTATATATATGTATATGTATATATATATATATATA
>NC_068984.1:143712693-143713772 GCF_001194135.2 Octopus bimaculoides | reverse complement strand
TATATATACACATACGATTTAAAATATGTATGAATTTCCAAACAGAGGCCAAAAGCTTTACACATTCACACATAGAAATACATACATAAGCGCACGCACATACATGTTCACACGTTATATGCATGCCTACATGCACATGTATATAATACATGCATATACACGTAAATACATCAGTACATATGCACATTCATACATATTGTTACGCATAAATGTTAAGTATGCATCCTTGCCTACATAAATATGCAAACGTAAGCAGAAAACAGAGCGTGTGTGTGTAGTATATGTTGTTAGTGTACGTGTGTAACTGTGTATACATGTATGCGTATGGAGTATGTTGTATGGGATGTATGGCTAAGAGGACCATGGAGACTGTTGGCACATTGCATGTGTTTTAGAAGGTGACTAATGGCGAGACCACGTCTGGAATTTACGGAGACCTGGCGGGGGCGGGAAGGTTGGATTTGTCTCACACACATATACACACACGCATACACGCACACACACGCGCACACACACACACACACACAATCACACGCACACATATACAGGCGTGCGTGCACATATATATATACTAGCGCTTACAGGCACACTCACGCTTACACACAGGCACATGCACACACACGAACACATACCCTGTCATCAAAAATATATCGGCCGGCCTCACTGACGCAGACACACACATGTGAATGTTTGTATATGCGTATATATGGATATATTTGTGAAACATACATATACATACACACGGACATATATTTGCATGTGAATATATATGCTAACATACAAGCATATATATATATATATATATATACATATATACAAATACATATAAATATATATGGTTATATATACATATGTACACACATGTAAATACACACATATATATGCATATATATGAGTAAACACACACACACATACACACACACACACAGAAACACATACATACAAGCACATATAGAGGCACGTGCACATGTCCGTACATTTACTCATTAAAAATACAACACCACCGCCTCCTACCCCATCGCCGCCGCCACCGACTCCATCTTTACAAACACGACCACCATATTCACCGCCCCGACCAC
>NC_068984.1:143704024-143712133 GCF_001194135.2 Octopus bimaculoides | reverse complement strand
CTTCCTCCCCTCCTCTTCATCATCATCGTCATCGTCATCATCATTGTTGTCACCATCGTTATCATCATCGTCATCATCATCCTCGTCTATCATCATCATCATCGTCATCATGAACATCATCATCATCGTCGTCACCATAATCATCACCATCATAATCATCATCATCATCATCACCGGCATCTCTTCAGTTATCGGGCCATCAAAAAATTTTTTTGACGGCCCGATAAACTGAAGAGATGCCATTGCAGCTTTACGCCACGACATCCGAAACTCGGAGTTTTATCATGGCTACCGAATAATTGTCTCATATTATATTTACAGATATATATATATAAAGTCAAAATAAGCAACAAGGATATCCAAAGGTAATACAGTACGATCGTTTCATACGACTCCATTTGCATCAGCATGGCCGCAGCTCTGAGCTGAAACTTTGAAATGAAATTACATCATAAATAAAATGTAGAGCAATCTTCAGCTGCACAAAGATATAGAAATTTACTGAAATTGCATTTGAATAAAAGGACATATTTTTATAATTAAATCTAAACTCTCCAAGTAGAAAGGAGGAATACAAAGAAACCATTTTGACTGAGCCAGATGCAGCAATTCACGACAAGATACGCCTTCTATAAAACAGTTGCTTCTGCAAAGCAAATTTAAAAAAAATTGCGATCTTGCGGAGGGTCACGATTGGTGACAAAAACAGGACAGTGAAAACAAGCAGGAAGGGCTGCTATGCCTAAACGAGGTTGTGGTGGCGAACGCGCAGAAATCTATATACTGAAATTACAGAATACGAAGCATAATATTTAAGAAATGAATTATTTAAGTTAAACACTTTTTAAAAATTGTTACTTAAGCTTTCCTTGAGAAAGTCAATTTAAATTTCAATATTTTGCTCAATCAAAAAACACCTAATACAACTTCTGCTCTCGTGAAAAATGAAAACAGCACTAATGTCAATTCTTTGAAGACTCATTGAATTTAAATCGAATATCCTTTATAGAAAAAAAAAAAAATCAGCATTTTAATTGGACAAATAATCCGGATTTCAAATTTTATCATTTTGCCGTCAAGCAAGCAACGGGTATCGAATATTAGAATGGTCTAAATTATTCTTGGACTGTTATGCTCACTTCAAAAGCTCGTTTATATTCTTCTCGTGCAAAGATTTCACCGACGGCTTTATCGAGTCCAATCACGTCATTGAAGGGTATTTCCGACAAGGCACGTGACCAGCTGTATCAAACCCTGGAGGGAATGAAAAAGGATGAAAACTGGTTGGTAAAATCCTGACGAACACCAGAACATGCGCTAGTGCTTATTCTCTGGTTACCTCAAATCCAAGTCAACACTGATTGAGTAGATCTATGACTAGAGGAAATCCAACCGTGACCGTCCTGAGGGATATGCCTAGGATTTCATTATCTAATGTTACATTTCTATATTTAGCTCAAAGTAAGATTTGATTTGGGAGAGATTTGAATGCTGTTGGACGACTCGGTAGGGCCTTCTCAATTAGCCTGTGTTCAGTTTTTGTGAGCACGCGCGCGTGTCTGTGTGTTTGTATGTTTCTACACATGTATATATGCCACATTAATACATTTATGCATATAACACACAAACACATATTTGAAGATAATGTTTTAATAAATTAAACAAAATGCCGGTAACATTTAGTGAAAAAAAACTTGCTCAATAAATGAGTGGAGTATTTTATTAGAGAGAAACACAGGGAGACTGTAAGTTCGAATTCCGCCGTGGTCGACTTTGCCTTTCATCCTTTTAGGGTCGATAAATTAAGTACCAGTTAAACACTGAAGTCGATGCAATCGACTTAATCCCTTTGTCTGTCCTTGTTTGTCTCCTGTATGTTTAGCCCCTTGTGGGAAATAAAGAAATAAGAAACGTTAGCACGCCGGGTGAAATGCTTAGTGGTATTTCGTCTGTCTTTACGTCCTGAGTTCAAATTCCGCTGAGGTCAATTTTGCCTTTCATCCTTTCGGGGTCGATAAATTAAGTACCAGTTGCGTACTGGGGTCGAGCTAATCGACTTAATTTCAGGCCTTGTGCCTATAGTATAAGGGATTATTAATAATCGACGTGGAATCAAATGATTACAATGGAAACGGAAACACCATCTCTTTGAATCGGCGACCCAACAAATTTTTCCTTCACTTCAAGATAACCACCCGTTTCATTAAATAAAATACAATACACACATAACCTCTATTAAACCCCCACCCCAACACTCATAACAAATAGAAAGAAAGATCAATATTTTAATTGCACCCGTTATCAACGGAGAAATGATGGGAAGACGAGGAAGAGTAAATAATACAATAGAAAAAATAAAGAGCGAAGCAAGTAAAAATACCAATCTGATTCACATGTCTCGTGCTCACTAGCAGTGTCACGTGACATTGTTCATATGATATATGTGTGTGTCACAATTTTTATGAGCAACAGGACAACCGACCAACCGGCCCGCCAGCCAGCTATTTGTTCCATGCCAAACATTTGTTTGAATAGGCCTGCATGTGTGCATGTATGTATGTATGTATGCATGTATGTATGTATGCATGTATGTATGTATGTATGTATGTATGTATGTATTTATGCATGCATGTATGTAATTATGTATATATTTATGCATGTATGTACGTACATATGTATGTATGTATGCATGCATGTAGTAATATGTTTGTATGTATGCATGCATGTATGTATGTATTTATGTATGTATGTATGTAGGCATTCTTTGCTATGTTCACGCACACTCACACATGTACATACATATATACACATACGCAAATATATACATACGTACATAAATTTTCTTTCTCTCTCTCTCTTTCTCTTCCTTTGCGTAAACTTATACTCATAAATGTATACAAACACACAGACACATACGCATACATACCCCCCCCCACACACACACGCACACACACACTCACGCATACATAAATATTCCAAACATCAAAATGAACCATTCCTTCTTTCCGGTTCAGCCTATTTTTGGCAGCTTTGAGATAAGATATCTAAGCACTAAAATATGACTTTGCCAAATTTTGGTCGCAGAACGATGTCAGTACACTGCCCATTGTTTCTCAAACGATTATTTGACAGAACTTGCCAAACGAAGGATTACCCCCCGCTTTGAAAACGTTAATTTTGCTCCAATTTCCGTTTAAGGACTCCTCTTGGAATTGGTAATACTGTTTTGGAAAATTGCCTGCAATCTGAGGCCACCATTAGTATCTCTTTTATTTGTCTTTTGTATCACTTTACTATCACATTTTTTCTACTTTCGTTTTCCGTTTCATTTTTTTTTCTTTTCTTATTCTCCCCGTTTCTTTCCTTTTTTGTTGTCTCTATATTTTCTTTATTCCATTCCATTTATATTTTTTACGTTATTCTTCCCAATTTTCGTTCATTTTTCCTTTATCCTCTTTTTCTAGATTTCTCTCTAATGTTATTGTATTTTAGTACTCTATAAATTTTCTATCTCTCATTCAAATAAGATGTTCGTGTTTTTCATTTAAAACTTCGTTCTATCTCTATTTCACGTCTTCGATTTAAAGTAATCTGCAAAAGAATCATACGAATGTAAACATTAAGGCATATTCTACTGTAAATATTGAAGGCCAGCAATTTCGAGTGGAGGAGACTGGTCAACCGTCGACCTCAGTTTACGCCTGGCAGTTTATGTTTCCGCTCCAAAGAGACGTAAAGTAAAATTGGTCATGGTGAGATTTGAACCCAGAACACAAACAAGCATGAGTTCCGGAGACCTAAATTTTCTACCAAATACACGAGTTGTTGTTTCTGATTTAGGCAGAAGGCCAGCAGTTTTGATGGGAGTGGGGGGTTGGTCGTTAACATTGGCACCAGTATTTGATTGGTATTTTAACGAACATGGATGGCTGAATGGTTAAGTAAACAAAGCTGAGCTCAGCCGGGTTTGCATACAAGATTCTACGAATCGTGATAATAACGGTTTCAAATGTTGGTACAGGGCTGGCCCTTTTAGAGGAAAGGTGCAAGAAGTCGATTCCATCGACCCTAGTGCTCTGCTACGCATTTTGTTCAGTGCTCTATCAATCCTGCCAGGTCATTGCCTAGATGATGACCAGAAGAATATGGTAACCAGGCCCTACAGGCAAGGTTACGCACTGTTTTTCTTGATATGAGGTCACCACATCACGCACTTATGGTTGTGATGCATGTGCCTGGTGCACCTTTATCAGATGGGTAGTCATGATGGGTATATTGGGCCTCGTGCATTTGTACTCCAGCGTCACATTGGCAGCATGTGCGGCTCTCTCACTCAGTAATAATAATAATCCTTTCTACTGTAGGCACAAGGCTTGAAATTTTGTGAGGGGGGAAGCAAGTCGTTTACGTCTACTCCAAAATTCAAATGGTACTTATTTTATCGATTGTGAAAGGATGGAAGTGAAAGTCGACCTCAGCGGAATTTGATCTGAGAACGTGAAGACTGGCGAAATGCCGCCGAATACTTTTGTCCGACGTAAGAACTGAACAATGGCGGTGAGCTGGCAGAATCGTTAGCGCGCCGGGCGAAATGCTTAGCGGTATTTCGTCTGCCGTTACGTCCTGAGTTGAAATTCCGCCGAGGTCGCCTTTGCCTTTCATCCTTTCGGGGTCGATAAATTAAGTACCAGTTACGCACTGGGGTCGATGTAATCGACTTAATCTCTTTGTCTGTCCCCTCTATGTTTTTGTCCCTTGTGGGCAATAAAGAAATAGTAATTTGAACAGAGAATATAAACGATAAGGAAGAAGAACAAATGAGCTGCGTCAGCACTGGTAGTGTTTAATGGAGTGTGGTGGTGGTGGGGGTGGGGAGAGCAAAAGGTGATGATCATAACTCGTCCTCCTCCTCTTTCACATCAGACAATACTTGTTAATACATAACCATTCATTCCGGATCCTCACGGATTCTTCGATTCACCAATCTGCGTTCACAACAATAGTAATAGTTATGGTTTCACCAACCGTCATTATCAATTGAACAAAAAAGTTACAAATTCTTCCATTCACCTGTCTCGTATTTATGACAATTTTACAAGCGAGAATATTTCCACACGACAGTATATCACCAAAACAACAAACAAATTCTTTACCTGGAGAAACTATTGCGCGCAACAATACACAACTTCTTTTCTACCATTATCATTATTATTATTATTACTATTATTATTATTATTATTATTATTATTATTATTATTATTATTATTATTATTATTATTATTATTATTATTATCATTATCATTATTATTATTAATATTATTATTATTATCATTATCATTATTATTATTAATATTATTATTATTATTATTATTATTAATGCAATGGTTGACGTCAGAAGTACTTTTAGCGTATACAGACATCCACGATAAGTAAGGTGTATAATATTACACCTGTAATCTAGAGAGAAAGGTTTGTTGTTGTTCAGCCATTGCAACACTGCTTAGTTGTTCTTATGAGGTGGGGTGGGGGGTGGAGGAGCGTAGGAGGAGAGGCACGGTTCTCTTGTTACGTTCGCTTCGACTTTCAATGGTTTCTGCTTTGGTTTCACTATTTGGAATCTTGGGTGTCTTATACGATAGCTATAAGTATACAAATACGTTACATACATACGCAGACACACACAGAGAGAAACACATAATCACACACGCACACATGTGTGTTTGTGTGCATGTGTTCACACTCTCCACTTCACACACACACACACACACACACACACACACACACATATATATATATATATATATACATGTATACATGCATACATACACATACAAACATACATATAGATATAATATAAAAAGTGTATTCCAGTGTTTTTGAGACCTTTTCGAGAAAGCCATTTATTCGTTTCAATGAAGTACAAAATTCCAATCTCCCTCAAAGGAGAATCCTCTGTTTTCAATGTATTTGTTCAAGCGTTTCTGCCTCTTCAAGAAGACATCATGGAAGCCGTCCAACGTGCAAGAATGCTGGAGCCTTGTCTCAAAACTTCTGGAAGGCAACTCGTACATACATGAATACATACATACTCTCAAGCACACACACACACACACAAACACACACACATGCGCGCGCGCAAGTGTGTATATGAGATAAGACAGAATCTACGGAGACTGGCGCAAGTCGGTAAGGCTTGTATTATTTGGAAAACGTGACAAAAAGAATACATAGAAATCTCCGTTGAGAATGGTGTATTCAACAGCTGTTCCAATCCATCATTCTGTCATGCGTTCTATTTTCGGACCGGGTGGTGCATTGCTTTCTCGAGCAAAACACACCATTTCACGTTGCTCCAGTTCACTCGGCTGTAAATAGGTACACCCTGCGCCGGAGTAGCCTTCCGATCAGGCGGAATATTGGCCTACTCGTCTAGCCTGTGGAGTAGCATTAGTCGAAAACTAAAAACGATACAAATCGCATTGTGACTAGCGATGTAGAATACCATCCGATAGTCTGGTCTCTCACGTGATTACTTATATCTATATTTATATCAATCTCTCTTTATATGTACACTTATACACACACTCATATATAAACACTCACACTTCTTCGTCATCAACAATCAATAATGAATGTGTTGTTGCCATTCTTTTAGTTCTCAGACAAAAATTCCTCAGAATATTCCTCTCTGTTCTCTCACCATGTCTTGTCATTTCTCTTGATGCAAATCGCTTTTCTATTCTTAGAACACTGTTGAGACAGTGATGAGCCAAATTGGACATTCGAAATTAACTCTAATTAGAGAAAATTATCAATTAATGACTGAAGTTATTTCATACAGATTATTTCGGTGTCTGTGCTCATCTCTCTCTCTCTGTCCTATTCTCTCACTCTGTCCCTCCCCCTCTCACTCTTTCTCTCTCCCTCTCTCCCTCTCTGCCAATGTGATAAAATTATAGATAATACCTGGATGTATTTAAAAAACCTGAAATCTATGATGAGAAGAGAGCTAAATGAAGTGATAATTAGAGACACTGACAGGTGTTAAAGAATAAACAACCCAGAATAATATTCTTAAAATATGATGGAATTTTGCAAAATTTGCGAAGAAAAACAGAAAGCGTTTGTTAAAAGATTCATAGATGTTTATCAATCATTTTATTCCGGATTTTCAGCGTCCGCAGTGCTTTCTTCATCCTTTAAAGAGATAAAGGTTTGATGTAAAAGGAGTGGCGCTGCTATTATTTCTAACCGATTAAGGCAGCGATCTGGCAGAAACGTTAGCACGCCGGACGAAATGCTTAGCGGTATTTCGTCCGTCGCTATGTTCTGAGTTCAAATTCCACCGATGTCGAATTCACCTTTCATCCTTTCGGGGTCGATAAATTAAGTACCAGTTACACACTGGGGTCGATATAATCGACTTAATCCCTTTGTCTGTCCTTGCTTGTCCCCCATGTGTGTAGCCCCTTGTGGGCAGTAAAGAAATAAGAAACGTTAGCACACCGGACGTTAGCACACAGTAATAATTCATTAATTACCACTTTATTTTCTTATCATTATAATTAAATATATATAAACCACGGTTTATATAGTTACCTTGCAGTTGAGTATTAACTGTAAAGTTCAACATTGTTTGTATAGGTAAACTAACCAGTACTTTCATAGGATTTTGCTATCCCTGAGTGAGGTTTGTACACACACACACACACACACACACGCACACACACATATATATGTATATATATAATACGGCACCGTTTAACAAAACCATTCGCACTGAAAGCATATATAGAAAGTTTGTTTGCATAAAAACAAATACGAACTAATATAGTTTTTAAATTTGACAGGAAGAGGGAGGTAAATTCGTTGGTGTAAAGGTAGCACAAAGGAACGTGGGTTCGAGTCCCACGCGAATAGGAAAGCCGTCTTTTTTCTGTCGATGGCTTATATGCCCCGTTATTAGACTCCTTTTCCTTAGCCATTGCACGGTGATCGCCAGAAGCGTATATAAAATACCATTATTATTATTTAGAGGATTGTGAAATACGGCGCCGTATAACAAAACAATTCGCACCGAAAGCACGAAAGCATATATATATATATATA
>NC_068984.1:143702074-143703306 GCF_001194135.2 Octopus bimaculoides | reverse complement strand
CCACCACCACCACCACCACCACCACCACCACCAACACCACCACCACCAACACCAACACCACCACCATCTACGTTGTCACGTATAAGATAACAATTCCTTAACGAGATATTGTCTCCCAGAAAGATTTCCAGACTAAGTGAACGGTGGAGTCTGTATTTAGTCACGGTGCTATGACACAGTGCTGGCGTTATCATTCATGTTTAAGACTAACTACGATCTGAATTGAGGCCAATTTTGGTTGATGTCAGCTGCTGTTTTTAGTAGGTCAATCGACCGTGTGGAGTCCCCACTTCTTGGCTCGTTAGTATGGTGTGAATTACTTGTGGTTGTGTGTTGCTGCATCGGTGAGGCAAAGTGGTGTTGTTGTATTGGTGCTAGTATTTTATTAGTGTACTGATGTAAATACGAATTGTTATGCACAGCACTGAAGAGGCGTAGTGTATAGCAGTGTTGTAGTGTTCTGCTTTAGTGATTGCTTAATGCTGTAGTATTGTCTTGGCAACTTGGTATGTTGGTGAAGTTGTGAAGAGATAGAGTTGGTGCGGTGTTGTGTGCTGAAAGGTATGTGCGTTTGCGCCTGCGAACGCCTCGATCGTTGTGTGTCATTCTCTGTGTATGTGAAATGTTTCTGTCGATCTCTACGTACATGAATGTATGATATTTAAGTGTGCGTGTATGAGATTGCACTTGTGTGTGTATGTGTGTGTGTGTATAGGTCGTGTGTATCTTTATGTATTTGCGTGTATGTGCCTATACGTATATTTGTGTGTGTGTGTTTGTACGTATACACGTGTGTGTGTATGTCTATACGTATTTGTGTGTGTGTCTATGCAGAAATGCGCATAATTGCATGCATGATTGTGAATATGTCTTGTGTATGTCGCTATATTTACACTAAGTTTTGTGTACCCATCTGCTCGTGAACGTGTATTTATATGTACGCATGCATGTATGTATGTATGTATGTATTATGTATGTATGTATGTATTATGTATGTATGTATGTGTGTATGTATGTATGTATGCATATAGGCGCAGGCGTGGCTGTGTGGCAGAAGCTTGCTTCCCAACTACATGGTTCCGGGTTCATTCCCACTGCGTGGCACCTTGGGCAAGTGACTTCTACTATAGCCTCAGGCCGACCAAAGCCTTGTGTGTGGATCTGGTAGACGGAAACTGAAAGAAGCCTGTCGTCTCTCTCTCTCTCTCTCCCTCTCTCTCTCTCTCTGTATC
>NC_068984.1:143700322-143701866 GCF_001194135.2 Octopus bimaculoides | reverse complement strand
GGAACGATAGGATAAGTGCTAGGCTTACAAAGAATAAGTCCTGGGGTCGATTTCTTCGACTAAGATAACCCTTGAATGCAGTTCTCCAGTATGGCCACAGTCAAATGAATGAAACAAAAGAATAAAATAATAGGTGTGTGTGTGTGCGCGCGTGTGTGTATGTATGTGCGCGCGTGTGTGTATGCATCTTTGTATACATATATAGATATGTGTGTGTGTTCAAGAATGCGTGTATATAGATGTGTGTGTTTTTATGCGTATATATCTGTGTCTCTTCGGGGGCTTTACGCCTATGTATGTGTGTATGTGTGCTAATATGTATATGTGTGCAGATACTTGGATGTATGTGTATGTATGTGAATATTTGTGTGTCTATGTGTCTATCTATGCATATATGTAACTATATGCCTGTCTGTTTCTGTGTATGATTTGTGCATTTGTGCTGTGTTTGTATGTATGTATATTTATGTATGTGTGTGTGTGTGTATGTGTTGCATGTACATGTATGTGCGTCTGTGTGTGTGTGTGTGTGTGTATCTACGTCGATCAGTAAATCAAAAGACGAATACCATTCCCAGATGTCTTATTAGTGTCTATAGAGAAGATTTAAGAATTAAAGACCGAAACAGTGACAGAGATAGAGAGATAAGACTTAATGTGCGCACACGTACATACCCCCCCCCCCCCACACATACACCTCTCTGCATACATACATATACATAAACACATATATACATATATATATATATATATATATATATATATATATATATATATATATATATGTATATATATAGATATATATGTACGTATGTATGTAATGTGTGTATGTAATGTGTGTATGTATGCATGTATACGGATGCATGTATATACAGATATGGATAGAGCGTAAACAAGAATAAATGTTTAGAAATAATACAGAATAAATAGAAGAAGGGGTTTTGTGAAATAGAGAGATAACGAAGGGGAAAAGAAGAGAAGAGAGTGAAGGGTGGATGGTGTTGGTGGGGGTGGGGTGAAGATGAAGCTGAGAAAGAGGAAGAGGAGGGGAAGAGGAGAAGGAAAAGAGGTTTCGACGATGCTGATGACGATGAGGATGATGTTGATGATGATGATGATGATGATGATGGTGATGATGATGATGATGATGGTGATGGTGATGGTGATGATTATGAAAAGGACGAGGATTAGAATGATGACAACGACGACGACGATGAAGAAGAAGAAGAAGAAGAAGAAGAAGAAGAAGAAGAAGAAGAAGAAGAAGACGGCAAGCAACAACAACAACAACAACAACAACGACAACAAAAATGGCAACTACAGAAGAAGCAAAAGCAACAACATGAGCAAAGAGAAATAAAGTGGGGAAAAAAAGAAGAAAAAGTATTAAAATAAAATCAAAGAAATGAAATGAAATGAAATAAGAAGCCAGAACGAAGTCTGTGATTTTTGAAAAGATAAAGAAGAAGAATAAAAGAAGAAGAAGAAGAAGAAGAAGAAGAAGAAGAAGAAGAAGAAGAAGAAGAAGAAGAAGAAGAAGAAGA
>NC_068984.1:143695252-143699726 GCF_001194135.2 Octopus bimaculoides | reverse complement strand
ACATGGTTCCGGGTTCACTTTGGGCAAGCGTCTTCTACTATAGCCTCGGGCCGACCAAAGCTTTGTTAGTAGATTTGGTAGACGGAAACTGAAAGAAGCCCGTCGTATATCCATATATATTTATTTATGTCTATGTTTGTCTGTGTTTGTCCCTACCATCGTTTGACAACCGATGTTGGTGTCTTTACGTCCCCGTAACTTAGCGATTCGGCAAAAGAGTCCAATAGAATGTTCGCATTTGAATCAATGTAGAGGAGGATAAAGCAAATGTAAAATGATTCATAAGGAATCTGAAACATGTATAAAATCTATGTATAAAGTTTTACGGCCGTTTCGAAAAGATATAGGTTGCTATGGGTGAGCTAACTTCAACCATAGCAATACTCTATATTTCTCTCATCAGAGTTAATAGATTCACAAGGTCAAAGTTTTAAAAGAAATGATGGGTAAAATGATTTTTAAAAATCGAATGTTTTTTATCCTCCTCTTCATTGACTCAAATTCGAACACTCGGACTTCGCAAGTACATCTATGGACTTATATTTGTATATTTATAAATTTTTATGTGCTTATATTTTTTTTATATGTCTATGAATTTTTATATATTTATAAATATTTATAAATTTTCGTGTATATGTATTTTGTTATATATCATATAGATGAACGCATCTATGTATGTATTTTGTACACCATAGTGAATTTCGTTAATATGGATTGAATGAATATTTACATCAACTTTTGAATTTGTCTTCTCTCCTCCTTAATTATATATGTATATATATATATTTATATTTATATATATATATGCATATATGGAATACACGTAATGTTTCGCCATCTTTGGTTTTGACAAGTCACAAAGATGAAGAAACATTAATGCCTAACACTCCTGTAATGGGACCTGATCCGAGTTACGTCACTAGCTTATGATTTCGAGGTGTTTTAAAACCAGATGTTTTGACGAGAAGGTTTTCTCTCCTGCCTATAAATCGCAGCTGCTCATGAACTGACAAATCACATAACTTGGTGCATATGTGTTCGATGATATTCATATTCCTCGTTCTGCTTCTCATATATATATATATATATATATATATATATAAGACACAGATAAGGAAATAATTTATTTTCAAACGCAGAATAATGCTAACAGAATAGGAGGAACAGGATAAAGTATCCATATTTTGCAGAAAAATTTTGCCAGCGACCAGCCATGAGACTCGAACTCACATCCCTCTGATTACCGGTCTTAGTGCTTTACCATTAAGCTAAACTGCCCACCTATAAATTAATATACAATTTTTGAACTTATAAATTTAGCTCATAAGACGCTGATGTTACATTCAAACTACGATGAAAATGAACAAATAAAGTTTGCTTTAGATGGGTTGAGATGTGTAGAAAGATACACACAAGGAAATAATTTATTCTCAAACGCAGAATAATGCTAGCAGAATAATAGGAACAGAATAAAATATCCATATTTTGCAGAAAAATTTGCCAGCGGCCAATAAAACACACCACTTGTTCGTCAGGCTTTCTATTCCCCAGACTTGGTTCCGTGTGACTTTTGGTTATTCCTAAAACTAAAAAAACAAACACCCAAAGGGAGATGATTTGAGTCAACAGAGGACATTAAACAAATTTCGACGGCACAGCTCTACAGCATCCCAAAAAGTGGCAGGTCCGCTGGCAGAAGTGTGTAGACTCTCAAGGGGAATAATTTGAAGGAGACTGAATCAAAATGGTGAGTTTTTTAATATTACTTGTTTTTTGGCCAAAGATCGGATACTTTTTGACCACACCTCATGTATATATACAGACAAATAGATAGATAGATATATATAATACTTGAACAAGAGTATTAATGACAGTGACTTCGAAGTTCTGGAGAGCTAAACCATCGTCTCACTGTGGTACATTGAAATTAATCTTGGCTTCATAAATCTTTGTGGAGTTAAAGTCTTCGTTGTGTGTGGGAGTATCAGTGGAGTGGTAATTAAGTTGTAGAGTGGGTTGAGAGGTGTTTTGGAAAAAAATTCTATTGATTAAGTTTGGGGTTAGGTTAATTTTCAGAATTTATTCATGTCCGTAGAACTTTATAAGTATGTGTGTATATTTAGGAGTGTCAGCTTCAGGTCATGGGATTTTCTTTTCTTAATAGTTCACCAAAAGGATGTAGGCAGGTAAAGGAAGTTTTTTTAGTCAGATATTCGTATAACTATAAATAATGCCACTTTCCTTTCATGAATTTATAGATATTATATGGAAAGAAAATAGAAAATGTGTTTCTCGCAGGTGAGTAAATGAGAAAATAACTTGTTCTGCATACGTTCATTGATTAGGTAAATGCATGCCACCGATTCAAACTCGTTTTCTGCAACCAGCTAGAAGTGGATGCATTCTTGACTGATATTTTCGGCAAAAATTCCTGCTGAAATTCTGATACGCAGTTTTCATACATCAATCGTTTGAACGATCGGTGACATAAAACATAGAGTTACGATTCAAGGAATATAAACTTGCAATAAAATATGTTCTGGCGTTGCATTTCCCAACAAAAGAAGACAATCAGCGACATCATTCTATCGCTACCGTTTAATAGCTGCGATGGAGAGAAGAACAACGGACATCGCTCACAAGAAGAAATATATTTACAAATACATCGGTATTCATGCATGTACATATTCATGGTTATACGTATATTTGTATGTATATATATACACAGACACACAGGCATACACACACATAGACTCACACACATATGTATGTATGTATGTAAGTATGTATGTATGTATGTATGTACCTATATACTTATGTATAATTAGTGTTGCGAACTGGTCGTATATGTCAGTTGATGCTTACATAAATACAGCCACACATATACATACATATATATATATATGTATATATATATATACACCTATAAATCATACATATGTATATATATAACCGTATATATATATATATATATATATATATATATATATATATATATATATATATATATATATATATATATAAGCATCCACACATACATGTAAGAATATGTATCTGCGTATATATATATACACACGTATGTACATACATAAGAAATTCCCGCACTGTCCTTTCACGTACAAAAACTCACACAGAAAACGAAATAAAACAAGAATGACGCCAATAGATAAATCATGACAAATTCTACAATGGTTGTTGCAGTGTCAGGAGACACTCTCCTACACACGCACGCACACACACACATACACACACACACACACACACATGCACACACACAAATATACAGGCACACACACACACGTACACACATACACACACACACACGCACACACACACATATATATATATACGTGACATAATATTTTACTGCTAATCTTCCTCAGTTGGATTAGAGTAAAACAACAACAACAACAACATCATCATTCGAATTGTATCGATTGATTGGTTGATTGTCACGTGTCCACTGCAACAACCTGACTGGACTGTCAACGTATATAATTGATCGTCTCATCGCTATTCATTTATTTCATTGACTTTTTTCTGTCATTTTTGACTGACCCCAATGTCTTATTCTTTGTAAGCTTGGTACTTATTCTATCGGACACTTTTGCCGAACCGCTAAACTACGCGGACGTAAACACGCCAACATCAGTTGTCAAGCGATGGTGGAGGGACAAGCACACACATACACACACACATATATGTATACGACGAGCTTCTTTAAGTTTCCGCCTACCAAATCCACTCACATCGCATTGGTCGACCCGGAGCTATAGCAGAAAACACTTGCCCAAGCTGCCACGCAGTGGAACTGAACCCAGAACCATGTCGTTCTTAGCACACAGGCTTCTTACGACACAACCACGCTGCCCATAATGCTGCTGTGTTTGATTATACAGAAACACTGGTACACATACACCCCCACACACAAACATAGGCATACACACACACATTGTCAGGAGGATGTTGTGGCGTTTATTCAGTAACTAACGATAGGTAGGCTTTATATTGGTTAGCTAATATAAAGAATGTTGAACATTACAGTTAATACTCAACTGCATGTCTTGTCTCATGTCTTTTCTTTTATGTCCTCGTTTTTTAATTTTGTTCACGTTTTTTTGACGTCCTGGACCCATGTATGCATGTATATATACATATATATGTAGGTATGTACATATATGTATGTATATATACATATATAGATATAGTATTTATATTATTATTATATATTATTATATGCGATGAAGGGATTGTTCTTTATGTTGCCTGTCTCATTTTTCTATTTGTTTCTTTCGTTGTTCGAAAAAAATCTTCGTTTTCCATGTTTTTTTTTTTTTATGTTCTCGTTTTTCATTTCATTCACGTTTTTTTTACGTCCTGTACCTATGTATGCATGTATATATACATATGTATGTAGGTATGTACATATATGTATGGATATATGCACACACACACACACACACACACATATATA
>NC_068984.1:143693899-143695095 GCF_001194135.2 Octopus bimaculoides | reverse complement strand
ATATATATATATATATATATACACACACATGTATATGTCATTCTTGCAGTAACTAAATCATTGTCTCACCTCCACGTCTTAAATTAGAAGCTTCATTTAGTAACTCGGTTCATCTTCTAGGCTCAGCGGTTCACCTTAAAGTCACGTGTGAAAAAAGCCCAACTGAACTTATTACGTCTCCATTTTGATTGAGCTGTTCCCAGTTCGTGTAATTTCCTTTTAGCTAAACCCGTCTCCGTTTAATCTCGTTCTTCGTTCCTTTGGTCACACGTCCGAGGGGAATACAGAAAGAATACCAATAACAACAATAACAATGACAATAACAACAAAGCAAAACCGTAGAAGCGGTAGAAAATTACAGGCGACATAGAAAAGGATGGAAAAACGAAGCGAAAAAAATAAGAACAGGAATCAAGATTAGTTGTAACATTTGACTTGTTTCTAGATTAGTCACCTCCGTGGATTGACAGGGGTAGGGGGTAGGATGAAAGTCTGCAACATGACGATGTTCATTAGAGAGAAGAATGGAAGAACACAGGGGACAAAGAGAGAGAGATTGGTGAAGATAGGAAGGAAGAGAGAGTGAGAAAAAGAGAGGTACTAGGCTTACAAAGAATAAGCCCTGGGTTCGATTTGTTCGACTAAAGGCGGTGCTCCAGCATGGCTGCAGTCAAATGACTGAAACAAGTAAAAGAAAAGAATGAAAGATGCAAGAACAAAGCGGAAGGGTAAAAAAAGAAAGAAAAAGTATGCAGTTTCAGAATGGATGGGACGCAGAGAAAGTCACATAAATTTGTAGATAGATAGATAGAAAGATAGATAGATAGATAGATAAATAGATAGATAGATAGATAGATAGATAGAAAGATAGATAGATAGATAGATAGATAGATAGATAAATAGATAGATAGATAGATAGATAAATAGATAGATAGATAGATAGATAGATAGATAGATAGATAGATAGATAGATAGATAGACATCTATAGACAGAGATATAGAGATTGATAGACATTGATAGATATTCTTTCATTCTTTTCTTTTACTTGTTTCAGTCATTTGACTGCAGCCATGCTGGAGCACCGCCTTTAGTCGAACAAATCGAACCCAGGGCTTATTCTTTGTAAGCCTAGTACTTACTCTATCGGTCTCTTTTGCCGAAACGCTAATTTACGGGGATGTATACACACCAACAT
>NC_068984.1:143692820-143693466 GCF_001194135.2 Octopus bimaculoides | reverse complement strand
ATATATATATATATATATATATATATATATATATATATATACTTATATATGAGAGAGAGAGAGAGAGAGAGAGATAGAGAGGGAGGGAAAAAGATGGCTAGATAAATGGATAGGCATAGATAGATAGATAAATAGACATAAAGATAGACAGATAGAAAAATAGATAGATCGATAAATAGATAGATAGATAGATAGATAGATAAATAATCAATCACTAAACTGTCCCAACATTCAATCAACCACCCAGTTACCTAACCATCCAACCATTCAGTGACCCACTCAGTTATATAACCAGCCACCCAACCATCCAAACAACCACCTACTCAACCACACACACGCTTATCCATCCATCCATCTACCTATCTATCTATCCATCCATCCACCCGTCCATCCATCTGTCCGTCCGTCCGTCCGTCCGTCCGTCCATCCATCCACCCATCCACCCATCCATCCGTTCGTCCGTCCATCCATCTACAAACAACGAACCAAAATGCTTCACAACCATCTAGCCATGCAACCAACGAACCATTCACCCACACAACCAGTTATCCAGCCACCCAATGAACCAACAGACCAGCCAGCCATCCACCAGCCAGCCATCCACCAGCCAGCCAGCCAGCCAGCCAGCCAGCCAACCGCCCCCCCC
>NC_068984.1:143680660-143691900 GCF_001194135.2 Octopus bimaculoides | reverse complement strand
CACCACCACCACCACCACCACCACCACCACCATTACTATTACTACTGCCCCCGCTGGTAACATCACTACAAATAAAAACCACCAGGGAACCAGCTAGTAGTTGCTGGAGCTGCAAGGAAAAGGACACATTGGTCAATGTACTCCATGAAGTACCATGCTTCGAAATGAGTAAAGCATATTCATGGCTGTATTACAGTTCATCATAGTTTTTCGGACGAGACATCCTTTACCTTATTTCCGACCACCGGCCGAGTATACATGTAGAGACAGCCAAAAGAAGCATTTGACCCAGACTGCCTTCTTCCAACTGTTAAACATGGAGGAGGATCTGTGATGATCTGAGGGGCTGTATCTTGGAAGTCCACCGGCCCAATGGTTTCCTTTCATGGCAGAATTAATAGTCAAGACTATTTAAGCATTTTATCTGATCAAATTCATCCTATGGTTGTAGAACTGTTTCCGGAGGGAAATGCAATCTTTCAGAATGATAATGCACCAATTCACACAGCTAAAGTTGTTACTGAATAGCACGAGGAACATTCTAGTGAAGTTGAACATCTTATCTGGGCACCACAGTCCCCAGATCTCAATATCATTGAACATTTATGGTGCATTTTAAAAAAACAAGTAAGGAATCGATATCCTCCACCATCATCACTACAAGAACTGGAGACTGTTTTAGTTGAAGAATGGAGAAAAATTCCTTTGGAAACAATTCATACTTTGTATGAGTCCTTGCCTCATAGAATTCAAGCTGTAATTACTGCCAAAGGCGGTCCTACCCCATATTAAAATAAATTTGTTTGAAATTTTAGGGTGTTTCCATTGTTTTGTCCAACCCCTGTATATGGGAGCACCAAAATTTATTAAGTGCTTAGGGTCTCTGTGAGTCTCAATCCGTCCCTGACTACAATTATAATAAAATATTACCACTACAACATAACCCACCACCAACGCAGTCACTACAACTTCAATCATCTCAACAGGACGCTACTGCAACACAAACCACCACCAACACTACGTCTACGAGTATGACCTCAACTACCACCAACACTACCACAAACACCTCCGCCACTAACACAAAAATATTAATCCAGAACACCGAAGTTATTTGCTGTCTGGGACTCCCAGCTCCACCCCACGCATACACCAACACCAAATATGGCGAACGGGTGACCACCATTATCATAAATATTCTGCATCCTCTCGAACATAGAACTGCGCTTTGACTTAGGTAAGACCAGTGGTTACTTGTACTTCGAGTAGAAGACGCCCTGCTGAATAGGATTGTTGCCTGTTGCATGGGGAAGCCGAGCAGTGGCTAGCGCATATGTTTAGTTCAGCAGGATTTGAATTCAGAACTAAAGGAGCCGGAGGGAATTCCGAAAGCAATTTGTCCGACGCTCCAAGAATTCTGCCAAACAAGCACCAAAAGCAACAACAACAACAACAGCAACAATAATAAGAAAAGTCACAGGAGTGGCTGTGTGGTAAGAAGCTTGCTTCCCAACCACATGCATTCAAGTTCAGTCCCATTGTATGGCACCTTGGGCAAGTGCCTTCTATTATAGCCTCGGGCTGACCAAAGCCTTGGCAGTGGATTTGGTTGACGGAAACTGAAAAGAAGCCCATATGTGTGTGTGTGTGTGTGTTTGTATCCTTCACCGCTTGACAACCGATGCTGGTGTGTTTATGTCTCCGTAACTTAGCAGCTCGGCAAATATGAACAATAGAATAAGTACCAGGCTTAAAAAAAACAAAAACAAGGAAACAAAAACAAAAGAGAACATAAGCGTTGGTTTCGATTCATTGGACTAAAAATTCTTCAAGGCGGTGCCCCAGCATGGCCGCAGTCCAATGGCTGAAACAAGCAAAAGAATAAAACCTAAAAGTTAAAATGACAACAACAACAAAATCACAACGGCAATGACAACAATAATGGGAAGAATGTCGCTAGAAAATGGAGGAAAGAGAAAGAAAAGGAGAAGAAGAGAGCGTAAGTAGTGGAGGAAAGAGTGGGCGGGTGGTGGGAGGAGGTGGAGTAGTTGTAGAGTAGAAGTAATTTGGTCAATGGTAGAACTCGTGACCGGTGATAGATGACATTAGTCCCCTGTGGAAGTGACTTAATGAGTTAAGTGCTGGCATGAAGTCACACAACTCGTCTTTCGCATTGCACTTCTTATGGTGAACGTTTCAATTTTGTTGCCTCTTTGCCTTTCTCGTATCTCTTCTTCCGTTATTCGTCCAACCGTCTTTCATTGGATTTCTACTTTTTCTCTCGTGCCTGCTTCCTTCATATCTATCTATCCGTCTGTCTATCTATCTATCTATCTATCTATCTATCTATCTATCTATCTATCTATCTATCTATCTATCTATCTATCTATCTAGCCAGCCAGCTAGCTGTTTGTCTACCTACCTACCTACCTACCTACCTACCTACCTACCTACCTATCTGTCTGTCTGTCAGTCTGTCTGTCTGTCTGTCTGTCTCTATGTTTGTCTTATTTTTGCCCTTGTTGTTGTTCTTTTTCTTCTCGATTCTATGTAAAGCTCCAAATATTTATGTAGTTGCACTTGCAATGCCCCCTCACCCTTCACCCTTGTGTCAAATAAAAAAAATGGACGATCATTATCATCATCATCATCGTCGCCATCATCATCATCATCATCATCATCATCATCATCATCATCATCATCATTATATGAAAGATCAATTGTTTATCGTGTTTTGTTTCGAGATAAGAATGTAAGGGAGAAGACGGTAAAGGGGTAAAGGATAAGAGAGTGAGTGAGAGAGAGAAAGAGAGAGGGAGAGAGAAAGATTGGGAGAGGGAAAGATAGGGAGAGAGAGTGAGAGTATAAGAGGGAGAGTGAGAAAACTAGAAAGTGCGTGAGGGCTATGATCATTGAAATGATGCCAACGATGATGATGATGATGATGATGATGATGATAAGAAATAGAGAGAAGGTGAAAAGCAGAAGAGGAGAAATGAAAAGAGAGAAAAAGGTACAAGAAATATAAAGAAGATAGAGAGAGGACGAGAGAAAGAGAGAGAGAGAGAGAAAGAGGAAGGGAAAAGAGAAAGAAAGAGAAGGCAGGAGATAGGGGGATAAGTTAGAGGAATGGCTTGTGGGTGTAGCAGAGGCGGGGGTAGGTCGTTATGTCACCAAATTAAGAATAAAGAGAGAAGATTACAAGAGAAAGTTTTGCTGGTAATGGCGATTCTGTAGTTAATGGAACGGTCGTCATTTTGACAGCATCTTACGTCGTTCCACCATTTTCTTGGACATGTTACCAACATTGTTCTTAAAAGACTGTTGGGAAGGTTTTTAATGGATTTTCCTCGTCATGGTGATAACAATAATAATAATAATAATAATAATAATAATAATAATAATAATGATAATAATAAAAGAGGCTACGGATGTACAATGGTTTTGAAATGGGAATAAGCTGAAAATGTGTACCCTTAAAGTACAAAAACATACAAAATTGAAATGAAAAAGAAACTATAATAATAATAATAGTAGTAGTAGTAGTAGTAGTAGTAGTAGTAGTAGTAGTAGTAGTAGTAGTAGTAATAATAATAATGATGATGATGATGACGATGATAATTGGATCATAAGATGTGGTGAAGAAAAACGCGAAGAAAAAATATATGTATAAAAACATGCAAGGACTTATATCTCTGCACGAAAATACAGCCATGTACGGACAAAATTCTTTGCCATAAAGTTTCACTCACACAATTGAGTCTCTGCTCCAAAACACATAACGCATACATTGTACGTGAAGAATCCATTGATACTACACAGAGCACACAATGGATTTTATGTCCGTGAATAACCCAGTGAAAGAACACAACTCACACAATACAACGGTCTTATCTTCTTCCTCTCTCCCACATTTTATTTCTTTCTCTCCCAATTTCTTTCACCCCCTCTCTGTCCCCCTCTCTCTCTTTCGCTGTTGCTCTCTCTCTCTCTCACTCTCTCTATGCGCCATACCTATAACCGGTATCGATCACGTGTCTCCGTGTCAAATTTTGAAGATTCGTGATTTTTCTTGGAAATGCTAAACCAGTGGTTTCCTGTTTATTTACTCTGCTAGTTTCCTATCCTTCCAAGCTTGTACTTGAGTTAGGGGACCCGTTTAACCCTTACACAGTGGGTGGCTTCTTAGTTGTTTGACGACAAAACAGAGAATGCCCACAGATTTGTGGGCCTGTGTGACACATGTCTGTGAACTAACCCTCCTTCCTCTCCTCTATGCTGTAATCACAGGAACGTCTGCTGTTTGCCCCACAATTGAGACCCTCAACAGATACTAACATCCGTGGCCATACCTCTTTTTACATACCTCTCTCAGTTCCAAAACAGCCTCAACCACAACATGTTTACTTTCTGTCACAGATGCACTGACGGAAGGGATGCTTATTCATTTATTTATTAAAAATTGAAATTATACCAATTTTTTTCAGAATCATAATTATATATATATATATTTCAAATTTACAGACAACAATAAACGAAGACAGGTGGAGGAAAAACAATCTGGTGTATTAGTTTAACGCTTGGGCAAAATGGCAACGTCCTTTACGTTTCGAGCCTACGCTCTTCGACAGAAAGGATTAAGAGGGAAAAAATGGTGGAACAAAAAAAAAGAAAAAAAAAGAAATGCACAGTTCAACGGCCACCATGGCGACATGACTGGAAAAAGAGGTTGAATGAGAGACATAATAATAATAATAATAATAATAATAATAATAATAATAATAATAATAACAACAACAATAGTAAAGTTAATGGTGACCCCGACGAACGAAGGTGTGCAAGTGTGTGTGTGTATGGGAGAATGGTGTGACTGTGTATGCGCGCGCGCGCATATATTGTCTGTGCTTGTATGGGTGTGGGAGTGTGCATGATGGCGTGTGTGTGTACTGAGTTAAACAATGTGTGTGGCTGCTCGTATAATATATCTATCTATATGTATATATGCATATATACGTATATATATATATGTATGTATATATATATATACATATATATACATATACATATATACATATATATACATATATATATATATATATATACATAAACACACGTACACACACACATATATACATATACATATATGTATACATTTATATACATATACATATACTTATATGTATATATATATATATATATATATATATATATATATATATATATATATATATATATATACATAAACACACGTACACACACACATACACACGCATATATATATATATATTTATATACACACAAGTATCTATTGACATTAGGTAAAGATGTAATTAAGTTAGTGTTAATATTTTTAATACAGTAAATATATCAAATCAAAGTAATTTAATTTGTGGCTAATTATACAGAGAGGTAAAGATAACATTAATTTAATGAAATTTTAATAATTTCTTCAATTACTTAACTAGCAGTACTTAACTATTTTATATTTATTTATTCATTGCAATGGCGTCTCTGAGTAAGTGAACCAAGTGATTTAATTTTAAGAGAGAAATATATTTATGGAGATAGATATATAGAGAATTGGGTCCAAAGACAGAAGAGAGAATATCCACAGGTTCAGAAGAATTCATAGGGTATGATAGATTCAATTAGATTATAAAACAAAGAGAAAGGATATAAAACGTCGAGAATAACAGACGAAATAATAGATAGACTCAGAGTTATGTGTTGAAGTAGAGAGAGGGAGTTAGACCCCTGGAATAACAGAGAGAATGATATATAGATGCAGAGTGAGTTGCTGAAATAGACGCAACGATAGTGGAATAATAAGATAGCCAAAGAGCTAAATGTTGAAAGAGAGAGAAAGATGGTAAGAACATTGGTATAATAAAAGAAATGAGAGAGAGAAAGACAGAATCAGTTGTATTATAGTAGAGGGAGAGAGAGTGAGAGAGAGAGAGTGAGAGAGAGAGAGAAAGAGAGATAATGAGAAGGAGAGAGAGAGAGAGAGAATAAGAAGAAAATTGGTAAATATTTAATCATTGGGGGTCGCTTTAGTGTATCGATCATTATTCCTTGACTGATAATTTATTTCATCGACCCTAGAAAGATGAAAGGTAAAGTCGTCTCTGACGGCATTTGAACTCAGAATGTAAAAAAGAAAATCTAAACAAATATATAAATGCGTCATGAAACATATAAAAATTTCAAAGACATTCATGTATGTATCCGGGTCTGATGTCTGCTGATGTTGAAATTACATAGCGAACAGATTTGAATTCTATTGATAAATGATTATGTCAGTAATATTGACCAAGTTCTTCGTATCGACTTGTACTGTATTGTCCCTGAAGGGTCACTGCATTGATCTGGGGTGGCCGAGTTGTTTGATAAGAAAAACCATATTCTTTTTTTGCGTTCAAGAGCGCTAACATAACATATTTCTTTAAAAAGATATTAACAAAATATACATATACACACATACGTATATATGTATGTATGACAATCTGATGATGGCTTAGCTGGCCCAAACTTCGAAGTCACGGTCAATACAGTTCTTGTCCACTGGGACCACGAAGCGCACTGACAAGTCTCTTTCGTTATAGCTGTTGCATCTCATGAAAAGACGGAAAATACAACAAAGAAAACAAAAAAAAACAAACAAAAAAGCAAAAAAAGAACAATGCTTTTTAAAATTTCTGTGGGAAAGAAGTAGTTATTTGTCAATATAAAGATGGCGGTGTCGTTCGCCTTCTCAGCTCTCTCTACAAAAATATGGGGTAATCTTTCAATTTAAAGACAAATAGTTTTTATTTAAACTTAAAATAGCAACAATCGAAAAGGCGAATGACAATGACTGTTTGTGCGCACAGTCTGTGACAGACAATTCCTGTGTTTTGCTGGCCTCAAATCTCATTTGTGAATCCCTGGAAAACGAACCTCCACCAACTATTCTGCCTATATGTCTGTGCACAATTTTGAATGCAATGTATGCCAGGAAGTTTGCAAATCTAACGGAGGCCTCAAAAGAGCAGAACTTATCTGCAGCTCTTGGTAGTCCAAATCAGAGGTGGAATCTGTGTGGGTGTCTTTCCAGAACATTGTCTGGTTTAAAAATCCACATCAGACGCCATGATGGTGCTAAGGTGTAGATACAGGAGGTGGTCAAACTCTGCATAAGGCATAGACAACCACCACCGTACTAATATGTATGTATATAAGTATGTATTTAAAGAGATGTATGTATGTTTGTAATCTGAATGTATGCATGTATGTATGTATGTATGTCTCTTCTATTTTTTAATTATTATAAATCTTCCGCTGAGGAGGGAGCCGGTTTCCAACAAAGATACAAGGCTCCGTCTTTGGGATGTAGTTAACACAGAAAAATTCACATTTGGAACTTGAGAAAAGTCTTGCATATTTTTACTATGTCCCACTCACAGATTGGACTTGTAATGTACGAATTAACTGGTCAATTTCTCTTTCTGAAAATCCCAGTTTATCCAGATTCTCCTTTAAGCATTTACTAACAAAACTTAGCGCTCCAATTATTATTGGTATGAATATGAATTCATAGTCTGGATATAGAAGCTGGAGGTTTCAAAGAAGTTGTCCATAGCCATCCTCTTTTCTTGTTTATATTTTCAAAGAGACATTTATATCTGCAGGGCAGCTGACCTCTATGATGACGCATATCTTTGTCCCTCTGTCCCAAACAACAATATCTGGTCTGTTATGTTTACATTTGACAGAAGTTTCGATGGCAATATTCCACCAGTATTCCTTGAGTTGGTGTTTATGAATGTATTCTATAACAGAAGAATTTTCTAAGTTTATTTCACGACAGTCTTTCTTGCGGATGGCATCGTAAATTGTTTTAGCAACAACATCGTGCTGCATAGGTATGTATGTATGTATGTATGTATGTATGTGTGCTATCGTTTAGTATTTTCTTCGAGATACCTTACGAATGAAGAAAGAGCCAGCTTCTAACCTAGATTCAAATCTCCATTGGAATTTAAACTTCAACAGTGTATGCGTGTGTGTGTGTGTGTGTGCAAGTATTTGGAGTCAGTGCATGTGTAGATCTGTACATTTTCGTTTATGAATATATTGTCATACATATCGTTACACGTCTAGACATGTGCATATATGCCTATATGCTGAACTTTTGGAAAGCTTTACAGATTTTGACCGTTCTATTGATGCCTTGTGTTTGTAATCTACTTAACTTTCTCCTTTCTGGTTTTGAGAAGTCTAATTTCTCAACAGATTGAGGTAGTTGGTTACATACCCTAATGCCTCTATAATTACAGGTACAAATTCTACTCCTTCTTCCCAGCTTGGAGAGGCTCATCCGGTTCACGAGCCAGTCTGGCCACCGTTGGTAAGTTTTATACCAAGATTGTTTTATATTTGCAAATGATACTGCTGTTTGTGAGACTAGATTCTACTACCACCACGACGACCACAACAACTACGACGACCACAACAACTACGACGACGACGACCACCACCACCACCAGCACCACCACGACCATCGCGCCACCACCACCATGACCACTACGACCATCGCGCCGCCACCACCACCACCACCACCAGAAGATATGCAGTCCGGGAGTGTACTACGTCAAAAACGACGAATGAAAGCAGCAATTCGACGACCTCTCCAACAACAAGAGCAACAATGATAGCAACAGATGTAAGTATGACAGTAACACAGACTACGTCACAAATCTTAAGTAGAACGGCGACATTAACTGCAAAATATTAGAATGAAAATAAGAATCGCAAGACATATTAGCAATCAGTTATCGACCAGAAACAGTAACTCAAGCGTCCTCAAATCACACATAACTGTCTTTAAAAAGGGAGATAAAGACTGGGTAAAGTAGTCACCGATACACTTGTCTGATAAAAATGGACGGGATGGTCACGGATGGGAATTAGTTGATCATAAATCATTTCGATCAGAGTTGACTTGAAGCTAAACGATAGCACATTTGAAAGAGGTTTGCATCCTATTTTCTAACATCTCCTCCCGCATAACCCCAGCGTGCGTCTACAATTCCGTTCCAGTCACTCACTAGCATTAATAAATGCTATGTCCGTTCGAATGCCTCAAAATGTTTGGAGAAATCAGCCGTTCTAGCTCTGTTGGAGCATAAATGACCACCTGCCGGACAGCACTGCAAGCTAGACAGCTGTTTACGTCCAGGGTCACTGACCTTACGATCCGGCTCGAATAGTTACTTTATTTGCCACAAGGACTCCAGACATTCAACACATTAAATAGACTAACGGAGACAAACATTTAGAGATATATAAATGGTATAGTAATACAAAATCAATATTAGAATTGATGAGCTGGTGTACAAAGTAATATAACGTAATATATTCGAATACAAAATAATACATAGCTAAAATAGATTTATCAATATAAATCTATTTAAGCAAATACAGAGAAATATATTTCTTTCATGAATATAAAAATGTTATTAACACACACACACATACACGCATACAAACACACAAACACACAGACGAAACATAAACACACCCATACAAATATATGTATTAAATTTATTTATAAATATAAAAATAATAATAACGCAGTCACTCATGCAAATATACCGACACACACAAAACTTTATACATATATTACATATGTCTGTAGGTATGTATGTATGTGTATATATCTATATATCTATATATACACGTATATATATGCACACAAACACAATGTGTGCAATAAACGGTCTAAAATAAATAACCATAAATAAGAAATATCACATGAATATATAATATATAATATTGAACTAAAATATATACAAAATATATAGCTGACACTCTATCTCGTCTGCTTCAACCATTTTCTCCCCTTCCTCCTCTTCCTCCTCAACCCCCCTCTTCTTAACAATTTGTTTCTATTTCCTCTCACTCCACTTTTTTCTCATTCATATACCTTCTCCCTTTTTGTCTCACATTCTCTTTACGTCACTTTATCTCTTTCTAATTCTTCCTTTGCCATTTTCACACTCTCAGTTCTTCCTTCTCCATCTCTCTCTTTCTCTCTCTCTCTCTCTCTGTTTATATTTCACTCTCACTGTCTGATCTTTTCTTCCCTTTCTCTCCTACTTATCTCTCCTTTTCGCTCTCTCTCTCTCTCTCTCTCTTTCTCCCTCTCTCTATCCTTTACTCTCTCTCATACTATTTTATTTTGCCTCTTTACTCTTTCCCTTATATCGGTCTCTCTCTGTGTCTGCTTAAACATCAATTCGCGCGCGCGCACTCTCTCTCGCACACACACACACACACACACACACACACAATATCACTGTTTAACTCATTCTCTCTCTCACACCCTATATCTCTCTCTCTCAGTTCCTTTACTCTCTATTTCACCTCCTCTGTCTGTCTGTTTGTCTGTCTGTCTGTCTCTCCCTCTCTCCCTCTCTCCCCCCCTCTCTCTCTCTCTCTCTCTCTCTATATATATATATATATATATACCAACCACATAATCTCTTTAGGTACGATCTCTCTCCTCTCTATGCATTTCGATCTCTCTTTCTCTCACTGTTTTCCCTCTCTCTTTCTCTCACTGTTTTCCCTCTCTCTCTCTTCTCACTCAGATAATGCTCTCCTTCTGCTCTCCCTCTCCTCTCTCTTCCTCTCTCTGTTTTGGTCACTCTTTTTCTTTTTTCTCTCATTGTCAGTCTATCGCACACTTTCTCTCTCTAAACCTAACTTCTCATCCCCCTCTTTCTCTAGCGTTGTGCCTCCTCTCTCTCTCTTTCTCTGTCTGTCTGTCTGTCTGTCCCTTTCTCCCTAGTGTTGTGTCTCCTCTCTCTCTCTCTCTCTCTCTCTCACACTCTCACTCTATATTTCTCTCTCGTGCTCTCTCTCTCTCTCTCTCTCTCTCTCTCTCTCTTTCTCTTTACGACTCCAATCTCTCTCTGTCCCTCCGTCATTACCGCTCCTCCTCCTTCTCCCAATCTTTCAATTTTATTCTCTCTACATAGGTTTGTCTCTCTATTTCGATCACATTTTCTCTGTCAAAACATGTCTGCCATTTTATCTCGTTTTCTCTCTCTCGTCTCTCTTTCTCCCATCACGCATACATTCAGTTTTCCCTATTTTTACTCTCTATGTTACATTCTCTCTGTCCATCTCACAAACTCTCTCTCTCTCTCTCCCTCTCTCTCTCTCTCCCTCTCTCTCTCTCTCTCTCTCTCTCCCTC
>NC_068984.1:143680223-143680622 GCF_001194135.2 Octopus bimaculoides | reverse complement strand
CTCTCTCTCTCTCTCTCTCTCTCTCTCTCTCTCCCTCTCTCTCTTCAACTCTCTATATACCTCTCTACTCTCACTGCGCCTCCCTGTCTCTGACATTCACTCTCTCACACACACTCTTTCTTTCACTCTCTTTCAAACAATCTCTCCATCTACCTCTCTCTCTCTTTCTCTCTCAATAGCTTAACCACTCCCTACCTCTATCACCTCTTACTACAACCACCACAGTAATATTTTTTTCATAAAATCTCATTTATTTTATCACAGCTATTTCCTCCTCTCACCCTCCCTTCTTCTGCACCTTCACCTCTTCCTTCTCCTACCCCCTTCATTTTTCCTCCCACCCTTTCTCTTCAGATCACCGCTACAACCGACTATAAAATAACTACCACCAACACCACC
>NC_068984.1:143676611-143677196 GCF_001194135.2 Octopus bimaculoides | reverse complement strand
GTGTGTGTGTGTGTGTGTGTGTGTGTGTGTGTGTGTGTGTGTGTGTGAGTGTATGATAGTGACTGTGTTTACGACATTCTAAAACCGGTGTCGTATTTTGTATTGTATCCATTACGTATCTTAACTTTGCGGTTCGACAAACGGTTCCCTTGGAATGGGCAGAAATATCTAATGGGTCCGATGTTAACGTCTGAAAGCCTTCACAGTCATTAAGGCATTGCTTCAGCTGGGCCTCGATGTCATGAACGAAGTGAGTAAAACGATAACACACAGACACACACAGACACACACAGACACACATACACACAAACAGAGACACACACGCACAAACACATACACATACACACACAGAAACACATCTAGAGATAGGTATATGTGCGTATGTATATAAATATATATATATATATACGTATGTATTTATGTATGTAGATACAAATATATATATAAATATGTGCATATATACATATATATATCTATATATATATGTACGTATATACAGATATACATGTAAGCATATCTATTTATGTATATATATATATGTATATATATATATATATATATATATATATATATATATATATATAT
>NC_068984.1:143669825-143672479 GCF_001194135.2 Octopus bimaculoides | reverse complement strand
GAGTGGATTTGGTAGATGGAAACTGAAAGAAGCCCGTCGTATATATGTATATATATATATATATATATGTATGTGTGTGCATATGTTTGTGTGCCTGTGTTTGTCCCCCCAACATCGTTTGACACCTGATGTTGGTGTGTTTACGTCCTCGTAGCTTAGCATTTCGGAAGAAGACTCCGATAGAATGAGTACTAGGCTTGCAAAGTATAAGTCCTGTGGTGGTTTTGGTAGGCGGAAACTGAAAGAAGCCCGTCGTATATATATGTACATATCTATGTGCGCGTGTGTGTGTAAATGTGCATGTTGTGTTTGTCCTCTACCATCGATTGAAAACTGGTATTAGTGTGTGTACTTTCCTATACTTAGCGGCTCGGCAAAAGATACCGATATAATAAGTACAGGGCTTAAAAAAGAGAAATAAGTGCTGATGTCGATTTGTTCGATTAAACCTCTAAAGTTGGTATCCCAGTATGGCCGCAGTCCAATGAGTGAAATCAGGCAAACGATAAGAGATGAAGCCAAAAACAACATCCTTGAAATAAACTTGAACATAACATATTCGCTTCTTGTATGATAAAAAATTTTCGATACCGTTGATTATCGAGTACCACTGCCATGGATTATGCGACATTGATGATATAAAATGAGTTGAACATCTTTTGACAAACACAGAATTTTAGCATCGCCGTGAAAAGCAAACAAAATGCTAACAGCTTAATATTTTATCTCGGGATAAAACCATTAGTTTGAGGTCATCAAATGCATTCATCAAAGAGAGAGAGCGAATGTTAAGTATCCAAATGGGAGACACACAACATTTGCTTACTGTTTGCAGTTAGTCCAAGACTGCATTTTTACCTTGTATTTTGAATTATCCAAATAATGCTTCGGAGTGCATTAAGCATTTTAGTCACGTTCTTTGCACAAAAAAAAACACAACAAAAAAAACCAGTCGTACATGTTGGCTAGATGAGTTTTGATTATAAACTATCGTAGGCTACTCGTGGCACTCCAGTTGATCCGAGCAACGGAACAACCGGCTCATGAAATTAGCGTGCAAGTGGCTGAGCACTCACTCCCCGGCCTAAACACAAGTACATTTGGCTACAGGCTGTTCCGAAACCTATGCATCAAGCTATTCTGGTGCACTAAATGTCGTCTTACTTGTAAGTGTCTTTTGGGGGCTTGGTAATTGTATTATATAATAATTACAAAACAGAATAAGCAGTGTGTAGACCAAATATTCTTAACGGGGGCCATTTGGAGATCTAGGTGGGTGTTTTGGAGCAAAGGGGCTCTCTTGTACCAAAGAGCACTCTTTCGATAGACAACACGTTGGTCTCATAAGTGTCACGTGGTGGAGATAAACGTAATTACCAAACTTCCAATTTATTATTTAATTTGTTTCTCTTGCATTTCAATTTGTACAACTGTAACCCCGATTGCATACAAGTGCATATGTAAAACGACGTCCTTTATTTTTTAATCATTATCTGCCGATGTCAAAATAAATAGTTTATTAAAATATAGAAATATTTTCTAGGGGGCCATTTGTGACTCCAAGGGTCAACAAGGGGCTTTTGGACAAAATGGGTTGAGAATTTTGGTGTAGAGAATAACAGCTTTATCTATCGAAGGAATGTATTGCATACACACAGAGACACATATACACACACGTAAGTCCTCCATAGGAGTAGCAGGACCTCCCTTTTCCTGGTTCTGAATGTCCTCAGAATCCATCCAGCCGCTCGCCTGCACAGTGTTGCCATCTTGGTAATATGCACTTGGAATATTGCATCATTGCTCATGTGAACCCCCAGGTCATGCACCGTCACTGAATCTGGGATCGTATTAACTTCTGGTCCAGTGTATTCTGATTTTAACCTGGTGTTGGGCCGATAGTGGAGTGCCTGAAATTTCATAGCATTGAACTGCATGTTATTTTTGCTGGCCCATTTGTATATTTCATTCAGATCTTTTTGCAGTTTGATGATGTCCTCTAGGTTTCTTACTGCCCGCGATACTTTTGTAATTAGATTGGCAGACAGTACTGCGGAGGGCATGTCTGAGAGGGCCACCACAAATAGTAGTGGCACTCCGATGAGAATTGGTGTCTCTTCAGAGTGAGCACCATTGGCTACAACTGTCTGACTCCTGCCTTCAGAAAGTCATGTAGCCACTCTCCCAGTTTCCCAGTAATACCAATGTTTCGCAGCTTGTGATACATGCCATGATAAGCATTGTCGAAGGCCTTGGCAAAGTCGAGGAATATCACGTCTACAGCTGATTGGTTTAGCTGTTGTTTCAGTACCCATCCAAAGTGCTGCAGCAGCTGTGTAAGGCAGCTTCTCCCTGGACGGAAGCCATGTTGGGTGTTTGTGAGAAGGTTGTCTTCTTCTAGGAACGTGATCAGCCTTTTTCTGACAATGCGTTCCATTGTCTTGCTAACATGTGAGGTGAGGCAAATGGGCCTGTAAATTTTAGCATCTGATCTGTTCCCTCCTTTATGGACAGGGCATATTATACCCTCTTTTAGCATGTTGGGAAGTTTACCACGTGCAAGGAAACTCTGTAGATAGAAAAATAGATAGATAGATAGATAACGGAGACAAATACAGGAATTGATCAGATATTTAAAGAACAAACAAAAAGGA
>NC_068984.1:143667181-143669321 GCF_001194135.2 Octopus bimaculoides | reverse complement strand
TATATATATGTACAGAGAGAGAGAGGAAGAGAAAGAGAGAAATATAGGGAGTGAGGGACAAGAGGAGAAAGGAGAAAGGAAGGAGAGAAAGGGAGAAGTGAAGAAAGGGGCGCGTAGTAAGGGAGGGCAAAGAGAATGTTACAAACCACAAAATCCTGGATTTGAACGTGGCTGTGTTGTTTATATTAGAAACATGTGTTGTTACATCGTCTGCTCCCTCAGAGAGGTGTAGGGGGAGTGTAGGGAGAGAGAAGTGAACCCGGATGTTGTAAGGAGAGCAAGAAGGAATTTTATTCAGCACGCAGTGTGGCGATGGAAAGTTGCTTTGTTATTTACAGATGTGGAAGTGAAGGAATAGTCTTAGATTTGCACATTTATTATCGTTTGTATCTCCGTGTGATGGAGAGGTAGAAGATTGGAGAGTACTATGTGAAAGGGGGGATAAGCGAAGTGGATCCTAAGAGAGTAAAGGATGCGAAAGGATAGATGGGAAATGAAGTTTATGAGGAAGTTGTAGAGGGGGGGGGGAATTCTGAGAGATAGAGAGTAAAAGGAGAGAGTGAAGAAGGGGATGATATTTAAGACAAGGCGCGGGAGGGGGAGTAAGTAATGAGAGGAGAGAGGGAGAGTATGTGATGGAGAGTTTAGATGGTTCAGCGTTGAAAGGGTATTTAGACGCATTAGGTGTCTAATGAGAGTAGTGGGAAGAGGTGGCGAAGGCCTTGGCTAGAATGCCTCGCGGCGTTCGTTCTGACTGTTTGCGATCTGAGTTCTAATCCCGCCTTTGCGTCGAGAAAATTTTTTCCACCCAGGGGTAAGGAATGGCAGAGGTGTTTGCGAGTCCGGGAGGGATGACCTGTGGTGTCTGTGACGACACAGGTGATTAGATGTAATCATCAAAGTAGACAAAAGGAACATAGAAATCTACCTACCTACCTACCTACCAACCTACCTACCTACCTATCTATCTATCTATCTATCTATCTATCTATCTATTTATTTACCTATCGTTCTATCGATCGATCAATCTATCTATCTATCGGTTGATCGATCTATCCATCTATCTATCTATATATATCTATACATATGCATACACACACACACACACACACACACACATATATGCACTATGCACGTGAATGCACCCTTAGTTCAAGGGAAATGATTACTTCACACTATTCGATGGGATTAGAAGTTTCAATTTGAAATCAAAGGAGAAAGAAACCTCATAGAAACACACACACACACACACACACGCACAGAGGTAGAAAGGTAGCGGGTGCGCGTGCGCGCGCGTATGTGACACCACTAGCATCCAGCTTTGCTGCAATCTTCTTGATTTTCTAATAATAATTTCCGAGTTGCGAAGGCGCGTGGCTCAGTGGTTAGGGTATTCGCCTCGCGATCGTAAGATCATGAGATCCATTCCCGACAGCGCGTTGTGTCCCTGAGCAAGGCACGTTATTTCACGTTGCTCCAGTTCGCCCAGCTGATAGAAAATGAGAAAGAAGAGACAGAATGTAAGAGGAAACTGATTCAAGCACGAAATAAAAAATAAAAAGAAACACAGAAGCCCATTGTGACTTAAGTTATGAACACTTTGAACCAGCTGAAACATAGAAGAGGAGGAGGTAATTTAGACGACACAACATCTAAATCTCGGCCGATTTATAATATCCTCTATCTTCAAATATCAGCATGAAAAAAACCAATATGCGCTGATGTCCTTTTGAAAACACTGCTACGATTGAATTCAAGTAAAGAGCGGGCTATGGAGGTGATCTAATATTAAAAAAAAACTGCTATAGAATGCTGTCTTCAGCAGCACAAAGATCTATGAATATTAGATAAAGCGAAGTTGTTTCGATGTCGTTCAAAACGTACATACATACATACACACATACAGATACTCTATCCGGATTACAAGTTCAGGTTTATACCTGTAATTATTGGGGCCTTGCGATATGTAACACACTACTTAAATAAAAAAAAAAAGGCTTCTTAAAACCAGAAAGGAGAAAGCTGATTCGAAAACTACAGATCCAATCCATCACAGGAACTGTAAAAATCTGTAAAACTTTCCAGAAGTTTATCATTTAGATGTATATATATATATATATATATATATATATATATATAT
>NC_068984.1:143665471-143666648 GCF_001194135.2 Octopus bimaculoides | reverse complement strand
AAAGGAGAGGAGTAGATGGATAGTGAAACAGAAAGTGCATCATTGCAAAACTGCTGCCTCGTGCTCTTTGGAATGTTGCGCGCGCACACACACACAAACACATGCGACCATATGCACACACACGTACACACACACCCACACCCGCTCACACACAGACGCACCGACACTGACATACACACGCGCACACATACATAGTTATATGTACGCATACATGTATACATGAGTTTGTATGTGTGATTATGTCCATATATATATATATATAAGCTAGTGTAAAATGTGTTTATATGTATATGAGCCTGCATGTATTATATATACTTCTATATCTATAAATGCATATACACGCGCGCGCACACACACACACACACACATATATATACATATACATAAATGTGTGTGCGCGTGTGTGTATATATATATGTGTATATATATATATATATAGATAGATATATACATAGATTTAGAGAAATAGATAGACAGATACACAAACAGAGAGACAGCACTCTGTCTGAATCTGTTTCTGTGTTATATATACATACAACATACACACATACATATATATACATACATATATATACATACATATATATATATATATATATATATATATATATATATATATATATATATATGTATGTATGTAAGTATATATGTATGTATATACAGGTATACCTCTGTACATATGCGTGTATAGACATATGTATATATTTACGTATCCGTGTATACATTCTATGAATGTATATATGCAAATATACATATTTATACATACACCCACGCGCACATAAACACACCCACGCCTGCGCGCACACGCGCATAAATAGGGAGATAGAGAAAGGAAAAGGGTCAATTAAATAGAGGGGGGGTTAAGTAAAAAGAGAATCCATGTAAGACGAAGGGGTGTCATACAGGGAGTAACGGCGTGAATGGAATGTAAGGGATGAGAGAAAGAGAGAGAAAGAGAGACAGGGACAGTGATAAAGAGAGAGAGAGAAGAAGAGAGAGAAAGAGAGAAAAGAAGACAGGAAAATAGATAGATAGATAGATAGATAGATAGATAGATAGATAGATAGATAGAGAGAGAGGAGTAAGGAGGAGCGTGCGCTAGAGAGATGACAGGAGACTTCGGGAACGGTGAAGAAATAGGAGAGTAAGGAGGGCTTCCCAAATTTTCAGCTAAACG
>NC_068984.1:143664413-143665233 GCF_001194135.2 Octopus bimaculoides | reverse complement strand
GGGGGGATATGGAGGAGAGGAGATAAGAGCAGCTGTAGAAACTGGCAATTACAGTGTTATACATAGAGGGGCGCTATAGGGAGTGCGGTGGTGAATGAGGAGATGAGGGGGTAAAGATACTGAGAGGGGAGATGTAGTATTATGTATAAGTGTTTATATATCGCCATGTATTTTGGCTTGGATATGCGCATATATCGATATGCATTTATGTCTGCGTGTGTATGAATACATACAAACATAGAAGCATACATACATGCACACACACACACACACACACATATATATACATGCATGTCTATAAATGTATGTAGGTAGACATTCATAGTGGATGTATGTTATTTAAGACAAGATATAACTCCAAGCGGGAAAAAATATCAACGCCTTAAAGCAGGATATTTGTACGAATTAAAAAAAAAAAATTCGTTGATTGCTACCGTCTGTTTCACTGTGGCGAGTTCATTATGCTAATCATGATGAGCCTGTAGCAGTGGAAGAAACTGTACTTTTGTAGCAATCAACTATTATTTCCTTTAATATGTGCGTGCGTGTGAGTACATATGCATAATCACACACGCGCGTGCACACACACACACACACACGCACGCAAACACATATCCAAAACGACATGTACACATGCACATATGTGCATGTTTATTAGCGCGTATCTATTTATCTAGCTATCTTATTATCTATATATATATGTGTGTGTATATGTATGCATATGTGTATACATATGTGTTTATATATATGTATATATGCGTGTGCATATGTGCATATATATATATATATATATATATATATATATATATATATATATATA
>NC_068984.1:143655642-143659238 GCF_001194135.2 Octopus bimaculoides | reverse complement strand
AATATATACGTAAGACATACTTCTATCTATCTATCTATCTATCTATCTATCTATCTATCTATCTACATACAGTATATTTCTGAATGAATTGATGTATCGAGGTATGTATACATTTATGTCTATGTATGTAAGTACGTTTATGTGTATGTGTGTGTGTGTGTGTGCGTGTATGTGTATGTTTATGAAAATTGTGCTAGATAATTTGTGATTTGGAGATGCATAAACACCCACTTTCACACTTAATGCATACATCGATATGTATAAAGTGATCAGGAACTATGAGAGCGTGGTGGCAATGTCGAAGCAAGAGGCCGACCGTTGCAGTGTTTCGGGCCGAGCAAAAAGCACACCAGAACTACTAAAATATGAAGATGCTATTTTCTGTTGTTTTCGATTAGGGACGGACAGTAAAGAGTTTATGCTTGGGTTATCCTGGACGTTTCAGAGAGACAAAATGAAGTAGAAAGGCGGAGTGAGGCACGAACAAGCTAAATCTGATGCTGCGTCACAGCGGAGCACCTAATTCTGCCTCTCTTTATCCTCGATATTTTGGCGAAGTATGACACGACCCTCGTTATCCTAGCTCTGTAACATAGCTGGGGTCTGGAGCAGTCGGCACCGGGTGACTCTCTCATGACGGCCGGCAAAAACTATGGTTTGTTGTATAACGCTGTACAAACCCTAAGTGGTGGTGGTGGTGGGAGTTTCAAACTCAAGAACTGCCCCGGGTGGCACACTTCAGCTACGTCACTGTCTGAACCACCCTACGCTTTAAATTTTGCCTCGGCAGAATATTTGTTTTTCTCAAAGTGAAAATTTCCCTGAATGATCTCAAATGGTTTCAGACGAAATCGCGGAAAATTCACTACGACAATTATGCTCAACCTCTCAAATTGCTTTCCAAAAAGTGTTGTGAAAATAGGAAAGCCTTTGGGAACAAGCATTGAATGGAGTATGAATGAAGTTATTTGGAGGGAGACACGTCTGATTTAACTGCAAGTGGAGCAATAAAACTGGTTTTAAAACGTTTGATTTCTTTTACGACAGACTTTCTCTATCTAATTACATTTCTATAAATTTCCCTGCCTTTCTTTGGCGTTCTATAACAATACGCTTGTATATATGGATACGAACATATACGTGTACAGCTGTCTGACTATCTGTCTCTCTCTTTCTATCTCCCTTTGTCTCTCTTTCACTATCTATCTATCTATCTATCTATCTATCTATCTATCTATCTATCTATCTATCTATCTATAGTCCTTACCTTCGAAACGCGGAGTAGATGAAACAGGGACAACTGAAGAAGGAGTATACTCTTTATGTTGCATGTCTCGTTTCTCTGTTTGTTTATTTCGTTGTTCGAAAAAATATTCGTTTTCTATGTTTTTGTTTTTATGTTTTCGTTTCTCATTGTGTCTACGTTTTTTTTTTATGTCCTCAACCCATATATGCATGTATATATGCATATATATATGTAGGTATGTACATATATATATATGTATATATGCAAATATATACATACATTTCTGTTTAACAAATCCGCTGACAATGCTCAGTCTATAGTGGAAGACAATGCACTGCGGACCACGCAGTGGGGTTGAACCAGGAGCCATGTGGTTGGGAAGCAAACTTCTTACCACACAGCTGCGCCTACGCCTCTCTGTCTCTGTCTATCTGTCTGTCCGTCTGTCTGTCTGTCTGTCTGTATGTCTGTCTGTCTGTCTGTCTCTCTCTCTCTCTCTCTCCCTCTCTCTCTCTCTCGGTCTCTGTCTGTCTGTCTGTCTTTCTCTCTCTCTCTATATATATACATATATATATATATAAATATATAGATACATAGATAGATAGATAGATATACATGTATGTGTATACACACACACACACACACACACACACACACACACACACACACACACATATATATATGTATATACATGTACGTATATATACATACACGAACACAAACAGGCATATTTATATCTACATATATATATATATATATATATGTGTGTATATGCGTGTATATAGATAGATAAATACATATATAACGACAGATAGTTATATATATATATATATATACACACACAAACATACACACATACATACACACACACATATATACGCACATATATACATATATGTATTTAAACGTACATACTCGCCTACACACACAGAGACAGTACACACATATATACACGCATACAAGAAATGTGCAATCAAACTCCATCAATGTCTGACTTTTTGTAGCTGTTCTTATTAGCAGAGTTTCATTTAATCAAGACGACTGACCCATTAGCCTGACCTTTCGCCTCCCTAATATTGACCTCTTTGCTAATTGAAGCACTTTGCTGCTTTCTGCGCGCAGTTGATTGACTCCGTCGCAGGTTTTGCCTCCAGATATACAATCATATACATCCACTCCTACATATACTCACATGTCTATATATATATATATATATATATATATATATATATATATATATATAGACATATACTGACACGTACACGTACATATACATAGAGCTACGGACACGCTTACACTCACACAGACACCCACGCACACATACATGCATGCATACATACATACATACATGCACACATATACACAAACATACATAGATGTAGTAAGATACAGAAAAAGACAAACACATCCTAAAATCTACATACACGCATACTCCTGCATACACATATATAAACACACGCGAAATGAACAGAAACACATACAGGCGTACGCAGACATATGTATATACATTAGGTGTATACACACATATAAATTCACATATAAGTAAATAACCGCCAAAGAGATAAGAGCGATAGGAAGAGAATCAGTCCCTTAAAACATTTCGTAAGTATACAGGGTGTTCAGAAAGTCTCTCCACAATCATAACCTTCACGCGGTTCATACCACGTCAGACTCTCCAAGATGTATTTCAAAACATGTGTAGAAGAGTCAACATACGTATTGAAAATGAAGAACAACGCTTTCAACACCTTTTATGAAGATTTTAAAGTCTTGTAAAGTCTAATATATTCTTTTGTAGTCTTTATATCATCCTATAAATATTATTTTTGCAATAAAATACTTACTGCGGAGAGACCTTTTGAACACTCTCTATAAAGGATGACGTACGTACATTCTAAAGGAATATTGGTGGAACTTAACAATTTATAGAACCACTAAGTTAAAACACAATAATCGGCAGAATACAAAGATATGTTCTGTTGCGGAAATCAGCAGCCCTCTGGACACGAAATTGCTTAGAAAAATACATGAGAAAGAGGACATCTGTGGACCATTGATAAGGAGTTTGCAAATCCAGCACACTTTCAGCTTCGCACCCGTCTGGAGCAAGGTATAACTGAACTTGGGGTCTTGGGGAAAGAATGTAAACCCTTAATTTATCCTCAACAATAATCACAATACAAGAGACTATAAATCTGCAAGAATAGGGCTTAGGAAAAGATAGAACCCTTCACAACCTTGTTACCAAGTAGGTGGCCAGTCAAAACCTATTCTAAATTAAAAAGATATTGAGAAAATATGTGTATATATATGTATATATATATATATATATATATATATATATATATAT
>NC_068984.1:143653843-143654663 GCF_001194135.2 Octopus bimaculoides | reverse complement strand
ACCTGCGAACCCATGGAAAACAAACCTCATCCAGCTATTCTGATTATATGTCTGTGCACACGTTTGAATGTGGTGTGTGCCAGAGGGTTTGCAAATCCAATGGGGGTCTTAAAAGACATGTTAGGATCCACAATGAGCAGCACTTACTTGCAGGTATTGGTAGTGCAAATCAGAGGTGCAATCTGTGTGGGTGTTTTTTCAAAACACTGTCTGGTTCAAAAAGCCACATCAGACGCCATGAAAGGGCTAAGGTGTAGGTGCAGGAGGTGGTCAAACTCTGTTTAAGGAGTAGACAACCACCATATATATATATGTATATATATATATCATCATCATCATGGTTTAATGTCGATCTTCCATGCATGCATAGGTAGGACGGTTGACAGGAGCCAGCCTGGTAGAATAACTACTCCAGGCTACTGTGTCTGTTTTGGAAGTGATTTTACGGCTGAATGCCCTTCCTAACACCAACTAATCTGCAGAGTGCTTTTTACATGGCACTAGCACAGGTGGGCATGATTTTTACAGCTGGATGCCCTCCCAAATGCCAACCACTTTACAATGTGGACGTGATATTTTACACATGGCACCAGCACTGACAGGGTAAACAAGTAACTCACAAGACAAGGAATTATGAGAGGGTAGGCATTTGAGGAGGGGGAATTTGTGTCAGAGGATGAAATGCTAGAGTGTAATAAGGAGACAGAGAGAGGCAGAAGTAGGTGTTTGCTATAAAGGAAGTACATGGTTACAAATGTATGAGTGTATGTATAAACGTATCCCTATTTATATGCGTGTATTTGTGTGTGCATGTATATAT
>NC_068984.1:143650644-143653833 GCF_001194135.2 Octopus bimaculoides | reverse complement strand
ATAATAATAATAATAATAATAATAATAATAATAATAATAATAATAATAATAATAATAATAATAATAATAATAATAATAAGACGAAGAAATTTTGATACATTTGGCTGTGCAAGTAATCATACTCCCTATATTGAATTTGGAGTAATATTTTTCTCACCGGTAGAAGGGTCGAAAGCCTTGATTTTATAATTTACAAGTTTTCCATGCTTAAAATATCTGATATCTTCAGCTGGGAATTGAAACTACATCACAAACTTTTCCCTGAAACTCTGACACAATTGCAAACAAGGAGATGTAATCAGACCTTAGATGGAAGTCGAGGAAGGGACAAACAACGAGGAGAAATGGAATTATTCGCCTTTATTTTTTATATTTTCAAATTTCTTCAATAATCATTTATAATATTCAATTTTTTATTAGCCTTTTATATTGAATATTTTTCTTTTCAAAAACTAATTTAAATAATTAATGTTATAAATATTAATGAAATTTATTGCCTTAAAAATTGATGCAATAAATCTTAATAAATTTTAATGTATAAATTTATGTAATAAATTTTAATGAATTTTTAGTGTTATTAAATTCTGTGTAATAAATTTTAATAAATTTTAATGCTTAGAAAATCATGAAATAAATTGGTTTCTATGATTTCTTGCTGGAACATTAATCTGTTTTCTTTTTATGCTATTTCAAGGTATATTTCTATGGATTTTGTAACATTTTTTCAATTCCAGAAGTATTAGGGAAGAAATGTGAAGTAACTTATGGCAGTCTATCTATCTATCTGTCTGTGTGTCTGTTTGTCTGTCTATCCATCAATCCATCCATCTATCTATCTATCTATCTATCTATCTATCTATCTATCTATCTATCTATCTATCTATCTATCTATCTATCTATCTATCTATCTATCTATCTACGTACCTATCTGTGTAGCCAGTTGCCAACTTCAGTACGTGTCTATCTACCCGTGTTAATCTATGCAGACTGTACGAGGAATGAATGAATAAAGAAATAAATGAATAAAGAAAGAAAGAAAGAAAGAAAGAAAGAGAAAGAAAGAAGCATGACTATCATTCTCTCAATGTACCTGTCTGCATCTTTGTCTCTCGCTCTCTTTGCATCACTGCCTCCCTCGCTCTCTCACTCTCTCGTTTTCTTCCTCTCTCTCTCGCCTTTCTTTCTCTTTCTCTATCACCTCTCACTCTCTCTCTCTCTCTCTCTCTCTCTCTCTCTCTCTCTCTCTCTCTCTCTCTCTCTCTCTCTCTCTCTCTCTCTCTCTGCAGGAGACATCAAGTTGGACAATATTCTTACACATAAATAAACATGGCCACCAACCAAACAATCAACAGAAAGGTCATTTAAGTGGAACCGAAGACTTAAGACCTGATGTTTACCAAAATTATGGTTATATAATGTATGAACGCGTATTACTGACGTGTCGGTGCTTGTGTTTAAGAGTATGTATGTCGAATGAGTGTATGCGTGTGTGTGTGTGTGTGTGTGTGTGTTGCTACACGAGTATGTGTATGTACGTGTGTTTATTGAAAGGAAGTGATGTACAGTGCCTTCTGGGTAATAGAGATAGAGTGTACGCAGCAGTCAAATACAAAAATCCGGTTCACGAACTTTAGCAGAAATAACCAGACACAGCAGCTGTGGTGGCAGTGGTGGTGGTGGTGGCAGGTGGTCATGATGGTTGTGGTGGTGGTGGTTGTTTTTGTGGTGGTGGTGGTGGTGGTGGTGGTAGTAGTAGAAATAGTGGGAGGTGGGTGTCGAGAGATCAAAGATAAATGGTAAATAAGGAAATCGATTATTGATGATGAGAGGACGATAAAACAACTATGATGACTACGACGATAAGCGATGATTGTGATGATGATGATGATGGTCATGATGATGATGGTGATGATGATGGTGGGGATGATGATTCCGATGACGACGACGTGGATGACAACACAGATGGTCATGATAATGATGATGATGATGATCATGGATAATGATAGTGATGGTTTAAAAAATAAATGAAAAGATTTGAAAGAATTAAAAAGATGGGAAAAAAACAAGAAATGAAGAAATAAAGAAAACGAAACAAAAAAAACAAGAAGAAGAAGATTGCAGGATATTAGAGAAGAATAAAAAGTGCAATTACACTAACAATAATAACAATAACAACAGCAAGAATAACATCAACAACAATTAAACAACAATAAAATAACAAATAGTTCTAAATAAGAGAGAGGGAGGCAGAGAGAGGGAGAGACTGAAGGAAAGACAGTGAGAGCGAAAAGGTGAGAGATGAATGTCTGGAAATGAGAGGAAGTGATGCACATACATAAATACATTACACACACATACACACAGAGACATAAATAATTAAATAGACAGATAAATAAACACACACCAACACACATGTATATACATTCCATTATTACACTCCAATCACGGATGTAAAACGAAGAAAATTCGTGTCACTCCAGCAAATAATTTCATGCAACAGGTTCATCGGAATTAATGTTCATAGAGTACAAAGAAGAGAATATATTTGTTCATAGCGTCTTTACACGTGTTTCAGTGGCGGCTACGCAATGATTACGTTAGATTATACTTCTGGGAAACCGATATATATATAAATATAGCAGCTGTTTTATCGAAAGCGTATATTGTTGTTAAATGCTCGAAATACGAAACTAGAAATACGAAACTAGAAAAAACAGCTAGCAACTGACGAAGGATCGTTCTTTATGTTCTTTGTTTTGTTTTCCATTTGTCTTTCGTTTTTCGAAAGAATAGTTCATGTTCTATATACTCGTGCTTCGTATTTTTTGTTGTACACGTTTCGCGACGTCCTGTACCTGCATATGCATGTATACATATATACGTATAGATGTAAGTATGTACATATACCTATGTATATATGTGGGAGAATATACAAAAAATAACAACAGACGAGGACAGGTGGTGTAAATAACAAAAGGATATATTAGTATGACGCTCGGGAATACGGAAAGTCTTTGACGTTTCGAGCTACGCTCTTCAACAGAAAGAATACGGAGACAAGGAGAAAAACACGGAGAAAAAAAATTGAATAGTGTTCAGTCAACGGTCAATCATAATAATGGCCGATCATAACAATGGCTGACCGGAAGTTAGAAATTCTTATTTCAGGAGAGCTAAGAAAGGGGGAGA
>NC_068984.1:143645207-143646441 GCF_001194135.2 Octopus bimaculoides | reverse complement strand
ATGTGTGTGTGTGTACATATATCTATATGTATATATATATGTATGTGTATGTGTGTGTGAGTGGATTTGGCAGATGGAAACTGAAAGAAGTCCGTCGTATATATGTATATATGTGTATATATGCATATGTATGTATGTGTCTATGTTTGTGTGTCTGTGTTTGTCCCCCAACATCGCTCGACAACCGATGCTTGTGTGTTTACGTCCCCGTAGCTTAGCGTTTCGGCAAAAAGAGACCGATAGAATAAGTACTAGGCTTCCAAAGAATAAGTCCTGGAGTCGATTTGCTCGACTAAAGGCGGTGCTCCGGCATGGCCGCAGTCGAATGACTGAAACAAGTAAAAGTGTAAAGAGTAAGCAAATGAGTGGAAACTTTACCGGTGAGTGTGTCAAATTATAAGGTACTAAAAGAGAATGACACTCCCCAGACACAACGAAATTTATACCTTTTCCTGAAACCACCAAATAAGAATATTCTTTACTGCATAAATCTGCATCCAACATGACGTCAATGTGCTAAAAAGAAAAAAGGTAGAAGATACCAATGGATCATTGATGAGGAGCTTATACATCCAGTTTCCTATGCTTTTACAGTTTTATACTGATTATTACTGGTAACGTAAGATATACGCTAAACCCCTGCCTCCGTAATTCTGAATTTAGATTCTCAGAGAAAGATTGCAGCCCCATAAACCATATGCTACAGCTAAATAGTAACGATACCCAACCATCCAATCAAATAAGTCGTCTGTCTGTCCGCCGCTCCCCCAGTATTCTATCTATCAATTCAACATGTGCAGCTTTTAATCCAGACATTTTATTTCTCTTTTCGTTTTTTTCCCACCTCTCTTTATCTGTTTTCTCTTCTCTTTCCTTTCTGCTGAAGAGCATCGGCTCGAAAAATCAAACACTCATCAATTTTTTCCCGAGCGTCAAACAAATGTATCTTGTTTGTTGTTTTCTCACCTGCTACTATTTGTTTTTGTACAATTTTGAACCATCTACCTATATGGTAGCCCTTCTTCGAAGTTATTAATTTCTAACTTGGTACATAAGATGTCGATTGAGTTCCCAGAAAAAGAAAAGGATAAAGAAGGACCGGCGGACGTGAAATACAATCAAATACCAAGTTAATTCCCTGACTATGACTACCCAACCAATATATATATATATATATATATATATATATAATAATAATAATAATAATAATAATAATAATAATATTAGAGATAAA
>NC_068984.1:143642381-143643600 GCF_001194135.2 Octopus bimaculoides | reverse complement strand
GAGGGGTTGAGAGAAAGGATGGAGAGAAATGGGAGAAGGAGGAGGAGGAGGAGGAGGAGGAGGAGGAGAGAAACATGAAGAAGAAGGTGAAGGTAGACGGTGATAAAGAAGATGGAGAACAAGAAGAAACATATAACGATGATGATGATGATGATGATGATGATGAATGATTATGATGATGATGACGACGACGATAACGACGAAAAAATAATAAGATGAAGGAAGGAAGAGAAAACGAGGAAGAAAATACTGAAAAGGAAGAAGACGAAGAGAAAGAGGAAGAAATAAGGAAGAAAACGAAGTGAATGACGAAAAGGAAGGAAATGAGATAAAGAAGGAGAGAAGAAAATGAAGGAGAGAATAAGGAGGCGGGAAAAGAAGAGGAGGAAGAAAAGGACGAAGGAGATGAAGAAAAAAGAAAAGAAGAGAAGAGTACAAGAAAAAAGAAACTCAAGAAAAACAGCAAAGTGGACAACAACAAAAAGAAGAAAAAATTAAGGAACAACAAAACAAAACAAAACAAAACAAAAAACAAAACGATTTTAACATTGTTCTTCGTCTTCTTCGCAACAACAATAAGAATAACGATAGCATCGAATTCGACAGATTCTTTGGTAAAGCAGAAAACAACCTCAACAACAACAACAACAACAACAACAACAGCAGCAACATCAACAACAGCGATGATAACTTTTAATTTATATATTGTACTTGTTCCAGTCATTAGACAGCGGCCATGCTGGGGCATCATCTCGAAGATATCGCTTTTAGTCGAATGAATCGACGCTGGTACTTTTTTTTTGTCTTAAGCTTTGTACTTATCGTATCGGTCTCCTTTACCGAACCTCTATGTTACGGGGACGTGGACGTGAAAACATCAGCAACGGTTTTCAAGCGGTGGTAGCGGACAAGCAAAGACACATAATCACACACACACACACACACACACACACACACACACGTACGCACGCTCACACACTCACTCATTCACATACGATAGGCTTCTTTCAGTTACCGCTCACCAAATCCATTCTCAAGGCTTTAGTCGGCCCGAGGCTATAGTAGAAGGCACTTGCGGAAGATGTCACGCAGTGGGACTGAACCCGGAGCCATGTTGTTGGGAAGCAGGCTTCTTACCACACAGCCTATACTATGAATAATAAAAAGAAAAAAAAACAACGAAATGCCAAAGGCCTAAACAACAAAAGACAACAACTGA
>NC_068984.1:143639730-143640854 GCF_001194135.2 Octopus bimaculoides | reverse complement strand
ATCGGTCTCCTTTACCGAACCTCTATGTTACGGGGACGTGGACGTGAAAACATCAGCAACGGTTTTCAAGCGGTGGTAGCGGACAAGCAAAGACACATAATCACACACACACACACACACACACACACACACACACGTACGCACGCTCACACACTCACTCATTCACATACGATAGGCTTCTTTCAGTTACCGCTCACCAAATCCATTCTCAAGGCTTTAGTCGGCCCGAGGCTATAGTAGAAGGCACTTGCGGAAGATGTCACGCAGTGGGACTGAACCCGGAGCCATGTTGTTGGGAAGCAGGCTTCTTACCACACAGCCTATACTATGAATAATAAAAAGAAAAAAAAACAACGAAATGCCAAAGGCCTAAACAACAAAAGACAACAACTGAAGCAATAACAAAATCCACAACCGGAAGCAGAATGACAATAATAGAGAGAAGAGCAATAGTAAGAAAGGGAATGATAATACGAATAATAACAACATCAGGAAGGATCATAAAAATAAGGATATATGGTAATAACAAGAGGAATAACAACAGTAAAGACAGCAAGAAAAGGGAGAACAGCAATAGGACGAGCAACTACATCAACAACAACAACAACAACAACAGCAGCAGCAGCAGCAGCAGAAGACAACGACAGCTGTAACAACTGTGATAACAGCAGTAATAATAATAATAATAATAATAATAATAATAATAATAATAATAATAATAATAATAATAATAATAATAATTTTGAGCGGGATGGGCTACACGACCTGAAGAAAATTCTACCTGGGCCCCACCTGAAAGGTCATGCGCTGTTTATCTTGGTATGAGTTCACCATGTCGCATACATATGATTATGGTGCATGTGCCTGGTGTACCCTTATTAGACGGATAGTCATGATGGGTATACTGGGCTTCGTATATCTTACCCCAGTGTCACTTTGATGGCATGCATTGATCTCTGACTCAATATTAATATTAATAATAATAATAATAATAATAATAATAATAATAATAATAATAATAATAAGCAATGTTAATTCTCTAAATGAAGTATTAACAGTAACTGCACGATAAAGTGTAGTATATTGCCACTTAAGTGTGGCTGACCCCTAGGGGTGGATGTTAC
>NC_068984.1:143637729-143639273 GCF_001194135.2 Octopus bimaculoides | reverse complement strand
CATGTGTTGAGAGGAATTCTTTGGGGTTTGAATAATTCACCTCTGGAAACACGGTAGTTTCGTTCAACATCCTTAAAGAAACCTTATTCAGGGACCTTTTGAGCGGGATGGGCTACTCGACCTGAAGGAAATTCTAACTGGGCCCCACCTGAAAGGTCATGCGCTGTTTATCTTGATATGAGATCACCATGTCATGCACATATGGTTGTGATGCATGTCCCTGATGTACTCTTATCAGACGGGTAGTCGTGATGGGTATACTGGGCTTCGTATATTTTACCCCAGTGTCACTTTGATGGCATGCACTGCTCTCTCACTCAATAATAAAAATAATGATATTAATAATAATAATAATAATAATAATAATAATAATAATAATAGTGATGATGATGATGATGATGATGGTAATGATGACGAAAATGACGATAATGATGATGATGATGATGATGATGATGACGACGATGATGACGACGATGATGATGACGATGATGATGATGTTGCTTTTGCATATGATGCTGTTAATGTCTTCCGCAACACTGAAGCTATAACGTTGTTTGCAATTTTGTTCTTGGTCTTGTTGTCATTGTTGTTGTTGTTATTGATGGTTATGATGATGATTATGATGATGATGATGATGGTGGTGATGATAATAATAATAATAATAATAATAATAATAATAATAATAATAATAATAATAATAATGCTATTTAAATCCCTCCAGATACTTACTGAAGCAGAGAAAGAATCCTCAAAAAAATAAACAAAAACAAATAACAGCAAAAATAATAATTAATAATCACAACCATAAGGAGAAAAATAAAAACGACAACAACAATATTAAGAAGAAGAAGAAGAAGAATAACAGCAGTAACAATATGAAGAACAATATTAACAACACGAACGGCAATAATAACATCGAAATCCCTCAAGATAGTTGCTGAAGCAGGGAGGACATCGACAATGATAATAATAATAATAATGATAATAATAATAATAATAATAATAATAATAATAATAATAATAATAATAATAATAATAATGATGATGATAATAATAATAATAATAATAATAATAATAATAATAATAACATGAACAGTAATAACAAGAAGCAAAACTCCATCGCTGCTAACAACTATAACAACAATAACAACAACAACAACAACAACAGCAACAACAATAATAATGATAATAATAATAATAATAATAATAATAATAATAATAATAATGATAATAATAGCAACAATAAAAGTAATATTACAAACAAGATTATGGTTTAATATTGGAGAAGCGAGGAGACTAAATAAATAGATAGAATGGGATAGATAAAAGAATAACAAAAAAATAAACAATAACAAAAAGACAAAACAAAACGGACAACAATAACATTATCATCAATAGTGACATCATCATCATCATCATCATCATCGTCACCATCATCATCATTACCATCATCACATCATCATCATCATCATCATCAGCAGCAGCAGCACCACCACCACCACCACCGCCACCACCGCCAACATCATTACCACCACCACCACCAC
>NC_068984.1:143635417-143637393 GCF_001194135.2 Octopus bimaculoides | reverse complement strand
CAGCAACAACAGTAACGTTTCAAACAAGATTATGGATTTAATATTGAAGAATTCGATTAGACTATCAACAACAACAACAACAACAACAACAACAACAACAACAACAACAACAATAACGAGAACACTTTCCAAGAAAGGCCTCAATCTGTTGACGAGAAAAGAAGTTGTGATGTTCATGCCAGAGCGATGGACTCCTGCACGTTTTAAAATAATCATAACTTACCTTATATGACTCCCGCAGTTCTGCGACTTCCTCCAGGGGCTGCTTCTCCAGCACGGCATTACCAATAATGGGTTATCTACCAGGGTATGCAAAAAGGAGCCAACAAGGAAGAGCCAGAAGTGACCGTTGGAATGTATTTGACCAACAGGGACGAATGCAGGTATATTAAATACCATACAACATAATCACTTGATTTATTAAAATTATTTTCGCCACTAAGGCAACTAATGGCGATTTTGAACCAGAAACACGTGTCCACTAATGTCCTCTTTATTAAAGTGGTGAGCTGGCAGAATCGTTAGCACGCCGGGCGAAATGCTTAGTGGCATTTCGTCTGTCTTTACGTTCTGGGTTCAAATTCCGCCGAGGTCGTTTTTGCCTTTCATCCTTTCTAGGTCGAGAAATTAAGTCCCAGTTGCGTACTGGGGTCGATATAATCGACTGGCCCCCTTCCCCCCAAATTTCGGGTCTAGCGCCTAGAGTAGAAAATAATGTCCTCTTTATCTCCAGCCTTAGTGGATTATCAGCTTTGGAGAATTCTTGAATTCTAAGATTATCTCCCCTTCTCAAGTGGAACTGGTCTTAATTGCCATTTGGCCATTCTTTAGAGGCGGAGATCATTTTAATGAACCAAGAATCTATGTTGTATGGTATTTGGTATTCCTGTATTTGTCGAAGTCATTCAATGGTTTAATAAGTCTGTTAAATAAAGAATCTAGCCAGAAGTGTTTGCTTCCACCGTTTTTGGAGGGAAAAGAATCTTTACTTTCTTCTCTTATTAACCTGAATTTGATTGTAGATGAGTTTTGCTGTTGTCCTTGCAGGAGCCTTGTCTATTTAGCTGTAGTTGTTGTCCTGATTGATGTTGCGTTTTTGTTTTCGTTTTGATGCTGGTGGTGGTGGTGGTGGTGGTGGGGGTGATATGGAAGATGTATTTATTATTGTTTTGGATTTTGCGGCGTTTGGTATTGACGTGGAGTTGGTGCTGTTGCCGTGTTTTTCTTTTTCTTACTCCTTTTGCTTAATTTTTCAGAAGATTCTCAGATGACCGTTGCTTCCACATGCGTGGCATCTAGATTTGAAGCTCTCTACAATGACGGACACCTAACTGCTTGGTCCTAGATACATGCTGGACACCCGGCCGTACATCACGGAAGGCTCTATCCCTAGTGTCCACGAGGGTCGTTTTCTGAAAACATCCTTTCTAGTCACACAAAGATGAATTATTTCCCTTTGAGCCTTTGCAGTGATAATTTCTCCTCCTCAATTTTTCGCTGATCCAGCGAAAAATTTTATAGTTCTCTATTAGGTGCAACTCTCGCAAAATGGACGCTGCCCAGGATATCGCTACTATTTTTATTGTTGTTATTGGTTATTGTCTTTGTTTAACCACCATTTCTGCTTTTTTTATTATTATTATTGTTCAGTAGTTTTATTTTTATAACGTGCTTTCACTTCACTACCGAGCGCAGCTCTGTGCGCCTTGGGTATGTGCTGTGGTTTGCTGTGATGCTCTTATGGTTACTGTATTGAAAGTGTTTTGCGTAGGATGTGTGCAGTGCCCAATAGTGCAATTTTCTGTATGTTATATATATTTGTAAGTCCTGGTGTTTTTGTTATGTATTTGTCTGAATATTTTTTTATTATACCTAAGGCACCTACTATGATAGGAATTGTTTCTGGTTTTAGAATTTTATTATTATTATTATTATTATTATTATTATTATTATTATTATTATTATTATTATTATTA
>NC_068984.1:143632245-143635266 GCF_001194135.2 Octopus bimaculoides | reverse complement strand
GGGGAGGGGTGAAGGACTGAAACACTTCATCCACCACCCCACCCCACCCCTCCTCGTACTTTGTGTTGAATTCTAAATATTTGCATTGCAAAGAGAGACATGCGAAAGGGGGATGAAGAGTGAGGTGGGGGTTGGGGGTTTCATGGAATGATAGAAGGAAAGAGAGTGAGGTGTAGAGGGTAGATGGAAGGGTGGATGAGTGGATTGTTTGATAAAAGGGTGGACAGAGCTATTCCTTATCGGATATCTTTCAGAACGCTTTTTATTCATTTATAAGACTTCGTACATAGCTTTGGAATGAAAGAATGGTTGCATATGTGTGTGTGTGTGTGTGTGTGTGTGTGTGTGTGTGTATGTGTGTGTGTGTGTGTGTGTCGGTGCGTGTATGCGTGTGCGTGAAGTAGTGTATGTGTGTATTGTGAGAGATTGGTAAGTTGGAAGAATAACAGAGAAAAACAGCAAAGCGGATGAATGTTTTGTAGATACCCGCCCCTTCATTTCCCCACCTCCCTACCCCCCAACAACACTCACAGCCACCTATCTATCCGTTTATCCACCCGTTAACACATCCACCCCTCTAGCCATTCACCCGTCTATCATTTAAGCTCCGCTCCTGATACACGGTATTGACATAAAACGGTGACGCAGCGATATCGACTCGTAACGTTATGGACATCGTCACAGCGTTTTGTTGTGAAGCAGCGAATGACAACATGTGTAGCAATAACAATCACCGCTGGTTTAATTGTTACACAACACAGATGGGGTGGTCATGGTGCGAGTGGCAGTGAAGAAAGGACCAGCTTGGTGCATAATGTCACTGTTGGATACCAATGAACCACCGACCAACCCTACTACCCAAGAATCATAAAGGTCAGGTAAAAGTGGATAAATTTGGCCCACAACGCCACCATTTGTCACCCACCAAGCAAGGGATACACTGGAAAATGCAACCCTATACACACATACCCGTTAAGATATTCTTTTCTACTCTAGGCACAAGGCCCGAAATTTTTGAGGAGGGGACCAGTCGATTAGATCGATTCCTGTACGCAACTGGTTCTTAATCTATCGACCCGAAAGGATGAAAGGCAAAGTCGACCTCGGTGGAATTTGAACTCAGAACGTGAAGACAGACGAAATACCGCTAAGCATTTCGCTAACGATTCTCCCAACTCGCCGCCTTGTACCCGTTAAGATATTGGTGGTCGATGGTCACGCTTGAAGCGCTTCCATCAACGGTGAGAAACACGAGCTAATGAAGTCCGACCTGCTTTGTCGCTGGAATTGTTAGAAATAACAGCCAAGTATCCCTCAAAGTGCAACTTAAGACGATTGCTGGCATATTTGAAAATGTAGTCCTCAATAAACGATGGTATGGTCAGTTATAGAATGGCCTTGATGATATTTCAGCTCAACCAAAGTTGACCAAGAGCTAAACGACGACAACAACAACGACAACAACAGCAGCAGCAGCAGCAGCAGCAGCAGCAGCGGCGGCGGCGGCGGCACCGACAGCTTGAAACTCTCAGCGTTGACATCCGCCATAATATTGCACATCATTATGTCTTTACAGCATTGGTCGTACACGCCACCACACGTGTACATCGCCTCGCCACCGCCAGTTCACAGCATACTACCACCTGTACACTGCTCTACAATCACACCATCACCACTATACTACAACAATACTTAAGCGCCACTACGTCACATGGAAGCATTACTACATCATCATATTTGTATGCGACAGTACTACACTAGCACCGTTACTAAGCACCACAACACTACCGCCCATACATGGCAACACCACACAGTCACCACCCACTCACAACGACTACACCACCACCAACATCATTACCAATACCACCACCACTACAGCCACCACTATCGCCATCAGCAGCACCACACCCACCACAGCCACCACTATCGCCATCAGCAGCAGCACCACCACCATTACCACCACTATCGTTATCAACACCACTGTTACCACCAACACCATCACAACCACCATCATCAACGCAACCACCACCACCAACAACATCAACAACAAAAACACCACTATCGCCATCAGCTCCACCGTCACCACCGACACCACCACCGACACCACCACCACCACCACCACCTCTCAAACACACGACCACACAACGACCAAAACAACGACACACTACAACCGTTACATGACAACACCACACAGCTAACATACAACATAAGACCACACCACCACCACCACCACCACACCAACGCAAGGTATTTACTGCCAACTCCACACCGCCAGCATTATAAGACACAACGACACAAACACCAACAGAGGACAACACCACAGAACCACTACATCCCCAACAGCACCGCAACCAACACCACAACCACCGCTGCTAACCAAACAAAAACACCGAAACCTCCTTGCTTCTCAAATTAAATTAAGTTTTTAGCTAATGGATTAATCAGATTCCTTATCTTTCTTCACCGAGGAATTTATTCTCTTAAATGATGGCTTCTATAACTATCGCTTCATCTTTAATCCATCTCTTCCTTATCGCTTTTCCCCCTCGCTCTGTATCCCTCTCTTCCATACACACACACATACATACACGCATACATACATACACACACACACACACACATACATACACGCATACTTATACGCATGCATAATACATATACGCTTACATACATACAAAGACATTTCACACATCGACACACACATCTAGAAATACACATACACACAGATATAAATTGACATCCATCCATCCATCCATCCATCCATCCATCCATCCATCCATCCATTCATTCATTCATTCAAACGTATATTCTTCTCACTATCTGCTTCATTCTGACTCTTATTCTTTTTTATCCTTAATCCATTGATACTCTGTCTGTCTGTATGTCTGTCTGTCTGTCTCTCTTTCCCCATCTCTCTACCTCTATCTACCTGTCTATGTATGTATATATGTATGTATGTATGTATTATCTATCTATCTATCTATCTATCTATCTATCTATCTATCTATCTATCTATCTATC
>NC_068984.1:143627199-143630571 GCF_001194135.2 Octopus bimaculoides | reverse complement strand
CACACACACACACACACACACACATATATATGAGGGTGAGTCAAAAAATAATGCCATTTTGTTTAGGACAGGTATAATTACCAACACAGGAACATGCATCATACATCAAAATGACACTGGTCCTCTGTGGATCACATCCCTACTTCTCAACATAGTCACCGTTTCTCTCAATAGCAATGTTCCACCTTCAAATGAGAGCATGTATCTCTGCCCCGTAAAATTCTGTTGTCTGTTCTTTGAGACACTTCTTCACCACAGTTTTCACTTCCTCGTCACGGGACTATCATCTCTTCGGCCCCATGAAAGAGGGTTTGAGAGGCAAACACTATTCCAGTAAAAATCGATATTCCACTTCATGGTGTTTTATGATCGAAGTGAGAGTTGAATCGAACAGTTTTGCTAATGCCCACACAGTTTGCTTTGGATTTTCCTCGATTACGGTTTTCAGAAACTCAGTTCCAGCAAACCTTCGTCAGTCATATTGAGTGGGATCTGCGAAAGAGAAATTTCACGAGAAAACCGACCAAACCATCCTGGACATATCCGGACATTAAAAGCTTCATCTCCAGTTAGGGAAAGAATATTTCTTCCTACTTACAATTCATACAACACATACTGCCTGAGGGGCGAGTGATCTAAACACATTTCGAAAAGAGTAAAAATCGATATGAATTGAAGCATATGTGTGTATTTGTGTTTGTACCTCCAACCACAGCTTGACAACAGGTGTTGGTTTGTTTCCATTCAACAAAAGAGATAGAATAAGCACCAGGTTTAAAATATATGCACTAGGCACAATTTGTTCTACTAGTCTTTTCAAGGTGGTGTCCCAACATGGCCGCAATCCTGTGACTGAATCAGGTGAAAAAGAAGGCATATATGGAATATATCTCATCTGTGATATACATGTTATATGATACTCTTGTTGGTATCTGAAACGTTATTTAATCATTTGAAGCAGCCATGTTTGTGTAAGACTGACGTAAGCTTTCTCCTTCTCATTCGGTCGTTCGCTTTGCGTTTCTAACGTTGCAATGAAGGATTCATAAATAAATTATCTGTTTAAACAAGAAGAACATCATAGGTGTATGTATGTATGTATGTATGCATATTTATGTATACGTGGATATATGTGTATATACATACATATAAACATACGTACACACATACACACACATACATACATACATGCATACATATATACATACATATATATATATATATGCGAATGGTTTTGTTATACGGTGTCGAGTTTTACAATCCTGTAAATAATAATAGTGGTATTTTTATATAAGCTCAAAGCTTATAGCGATCACCGTGCAATGACTAAGGAAAATAGTCTAATAAAGGGCCATATAAACCCTCGACAGAAAAAAGTAAGCTTTCCCATTCGCGTGGGAATCGAACCCACATCCCGTCGAGCCCATGCGGATCGGAAAGCCTACTTTTTTCTGTCGAGGGTTTATATGCCCCATTATTAGACTATTTTCCTTAGTCGTTGCACGGTGATCGCTGTAAGCTTATGTATATATATATATATATATATATATATATACGAGCGACCAGAGACCTTGCCGTGAAAACAATTTGGATTTCAGTTTGCAGTTTTCAGTTTAAACATATACCAAGCCAGAATCTTTGAAGTTGAGCTAAGCATTCTACCAACCTTTGAATACAAGGAACAAGAAGTATTGTGATGTTGTATTTTAGGTTTTTCTTTAAGCTCTATTCTATATTTTGATGAACATTTAAGCATGTTTTAACAATTGAAATGTTTTACCAGTTTGCTTTATCAAATTTCTGAAGTTGTAATAAATGTTTCCTTGCCTTCCATTGTAATTTGCTTATGAATTCATTTATTATTATCCATCTTGAATTCATTTAACAGACCTTACCGCAGTTCATACATCCACATACATACCATACTGCTTCAAATTAAACAGTTATGTTTGTTGCGAAACGGCTAGAATGCCTCTCCGATGAAGTAGATGCCAATTTTTGTCATCATTTATTCATAATTCCGTGTAAAGCAATAAAAGAGTGAAATCTTGGCACCATTTTGAATTAAGACGTGATTTTCAATTTATGTTAGCACGGCTACCTAAGTCATTAGGAGACTTAGTCTGTCTGTCTGTCTGTCTGTCTGTCTGTCTGTCTGTCTGTCTGTCTGTATGTATGTATGTATGTATGTATCTATCTATCTATCTATCTATCTATCTATCTATCTATATATCTATCTATTACTCTCCCTATCTATCTATCTATCTATCTATCTATCTATCTATCTATCTATCTATCTATCTATCTATCTATCTATCTATCTATCTATCTATCTATGGCAACGTTTCAAAAAAAATTCTTTGCTTGCGTTTGATATATTAACATACCGTTTCCAAATATGTTGACTTGAATTGTAGAATTTCAAAGGGCCTTCTAGTCAAAAATAAAAAAAAATTAAAACGGTATGATATGATATATGTGAATTTTGGCTGCTGTTTCTAACAAGTCGATGGCAGAGACATTACATTCCTCGTTCGCTCTGACTAATGTTGTTGTTGCTGTTGCTGGTGCTGTTGCTGCTAATGCTGCAAATGTTTGTTGCAAGTGAGCCCATCGATTTTACTAGCCTAGAATCAGGTCGCTAAAGGTCATGGTTACCGCCCCTCCTATTCTGATTAAATAATGACGTTAAGAAGGGAGGAAATTTCAGCTAATTAACAAAGGCACTTAAAGACAGATAGATATATGAGACAAAAACAAAATGCCAGAAACATCCCCTTTTTTTCTGGATTCTGGGAGATTTTATAACCCGATAATTATTGACATACAAAAGTGGGGAATAGATGTGAATAATGTGTGTGAAAGAAGCAGAGAAAGAGAGAGTGAAAAAGAAAGGGAGAGTGAGAGAACGGGAGGGAGTGCGGGTGTGTATGTGTATATGTAAAACACAATTTCTCATATACAAAATGACTGACATACACATTTTATCTCAATTCAGGCAACCGCACACATCTACACACAAATACATATAAACATATATTAACGTATAAGCGTGAGTGTGTGTGTGTGTGTGTGTGTTTGTGCGTGTGTGTGTATGTAGGTATATGTGTATATGTGCATAAAAAGTGTATATAAAAAAATCTATCTATTAATATATAATTATATTTAATAACATAGACATACTGCTCTCTCTCTCTCTCTCACTTGCTCCGTCTTTCTTTCTATATTTATATGTGTGTGTGTGTATGTGTGTGTGTGTGAGTATGTATGTATATATATATGTGTGTATATATATATGTATATATGTATATGTATATATATATATTCATATATATGTATGTGTATATATATATATATATATATATATATATA
>NC_068984.1:143624271-143626486 GCF_001194135.2 Octopus bimaculoides | reverse complement strand
TATATATATATATATGTATGTATATATATATATATGTATGTATGTATGTATGTATATACACTGTGAGGGAAACACCTTTCAGTTAATGTTACGACCTAAATAACAGGTAAAATAATATAGCTTAGCAGTTACACACGAATTTGACAAAAGCTATGCGAAATAAGTGCTTGGTACATTATTGATAAGAGTGCAATTTGATCAAATACAGGAATATTTATTCAAAGTAAATATAAAATATCAATAAATTAGAAGAAATCGAACTTAACAAATCTAATTATATTCTGTATTTAAAATAATTTTGTTTCTTTCAGATTATTTAACAAATTAAATCAATTGCATTCGTCCTCACCATAGGTAAAACCAAAGTGTTGTCTAATGATCGTGGAGAGCAGATCATTAAGCTGCACAAGGCTGGATTTGGCTATCAGAAGATGAGTCAACAACTGGGAGAGAAGTTAACGAATGTGGGTGGTATTGTACGTAAATGGAAAACAGATACGTAAATGGAAAACCATCCTCGATCTGGAGCTCCCTGTAAAATATCCCCTCATGCAACATCACATTTATTAAGAACCGTCCGGAACAACCTTAGAATTACTGAGAAGAGCTTAGGAGTGACCTCCAAGCTGCAGGAACATCAGTCATAAAAAAAAAGAACATTTGGAAACAGACTCCGCCAAGCCGGCTTAAAATCATGCAGTGTTCGAAATGTCCCTTTAATAAGGGAAACCCACATTAAGGCTCGGTTAAAATTTGTTAAGGATCACCTAAATGACTCTGAAGAAGATTATAAGAATGTACTTTGGTCTGACGAGACGAAAATCGAGCTTTTTGGAATAAATAGTACTCGTAGGGTCTGGAGAAAAAAGAATGAGGCTTACAATCCAAATAACACCGTCCTTACCGTAAAGTATGGGAGTGGCAGTATAATGTTATGGGGCTGTTTCTATGCCAATAGAACAGGGCGACTGTACCGTATCACTGGGAAAATGGATGGATCATTGTATCGGCAGATTTTGAATGAAAACCTTCTAGCTTCATCTCGATTACTAACGAGGTTGGATATTTCAACGCCCCAAAGTATAAAGCTAAGACTACCAAAGAATGGTTTAAAAAGAAGCACATCAATATTATGGAGTGACCTAGTCAGTCTCCAGACATCAACCCAATAGAGAAACTTCGGAAAAAACTAACGATTCTGCCATCTAGTTGCCTCTGGGGTCTTAAATATTAATTTCAGATTCTAGTACAATGTCAATAATTTTAGGGGATGGTGTATTCGATTACGTCGACCCTAGTACTTAACTGGTACTTATTTTATCCACCCTAAAACGATAAAAAGCCAGACTGACCTCAGCAGAATTTGATCTCTGAATGTAAAGAGCCGGAAAAATTGCCACTAAACATTTCTATGCTACTCATTTAACGATTCTGATTGATCGCTGCCATAATATGGTCTAAAACTATTCTGAGAAATTTTTGTCACAAGTCCAGTAAAGAGAGGAGAGAAGTCGATTACATCGGTCCCAGAACTTGAGTAGTACTTGTTTTATCCACCCCGAAAAGATAATAGATAAGTTTAAACTGGGCGGTATTTGAACTCAGAACGTACTTAAGAAAAAAAAAGCCTAAAGAAATATCGTTAAACTTTTTGTGCGACGCGCTGTGGACTTTGTCATCTCACTGCCTTAATATCGTCCAAAATATTGAAAAGACACCCGAGACAAGGTAATTCTACACAGTATTAACAAAGATGGAATGGTAAAGCCTGGAATATATTTCATTATGCTTGATCCTGTTGTTAGACAACAGCAGCAGCAACAACAGCAACATTCGTAACATTTCCGCTTGTTTTTGACCCTCTTCATATTTTCTTTCTTTCTTTCTTTCTGTCATTCACACATTCTTCGTTTAACTCATTCGTCTCCAAAATTCTTTCTCGAATTTGTCCTTCATAAATTATTTCGTCACTTCGTAAACTTCTCTCAATCATTCTTCTTTGAAAACTTTGTTGCTCTCTTTGTTATTCTCACTTCCTTTTTTCATTCATTCCCTTCCTTCCTTTCTTTCACTCTCTCTCTCTCTCTCTCTCTCTCTCTCTCTCTCTATCTTTCTCCCCTTCATTCCCCCTCCCTCTTTCTCTCTACTTCCTCTCCCTCAATGCACCACTTCACATCTCCTCCAATGTCGCTTTTTCTTCTTCATTCTTTGTTTC
>NC_068984.1:143617295-143622295 GCF_001194135.2 Octopus bimaculoides | reverse complement strand
GTGTGCCAAAACCATTTACTAATGAATGCATTGAATATACGGTTATAGAGTTAAATTTATTACAAAAATAAATTTGCTATCCTCTGTAACTACAAGAAAATTTCGCTTGCGTGAACAAGCTTTGAAGCAGACGAAACATGAAGTCATAGGCAAGCCTTTGTCTAACATATATAATACAGTATAATATAATATAATAAATATAATATAATATGTTATAATATTATAGAATGTGCTATAATATGTTATAATAGAATATAATTTAATATAATAATCTAATATTGTAATATAATATTGTGTTGAGTCAAAAGTTTTGTAATGTTTTGGTAACTTATTTGGTTCATCCGTCAAGTTACAACAAAGCAGCATTAGAAGTAGAGACCACCCTGTTGTTGCAGCGTCTGAAGCCAACTTTCTGCCAATTCTTTGATCGCAGCTGGCACCAGTTCTTGTCCTTCTCTGAAGATCCACATCCTTTTTGATTGATGAAGCGTGGCGAGCGTAGAAAGTGAGCCATGGATCGGAACAATAATAATCCTTGGGAGTGAGGTCTAGACTGTATGATGGGTGCGTCCCCAGTTCGATTCCTTCCAGTTCCTGGAGTTAATTCTGAGTCATTCGAACGATACGGGATGTTGTGTTGTCTACTAAAAACAGGGGAATGTCGAAATTGACAACCAAACCTCAACGAATTCTAATAAAACTCCAACTACTTCAATTCAACTTTGACTACACCAAAACTACACATCAAAGATATTAGGATTTCTAAACGATAAATCGGGTCCTGTTAGAGGGGAACATGAACGTAATTGTAAAGCTAGGAAGTACTGTCTCTTGGGTTGTGTCCATGAGAATGTACTGTACAAGTGTGTTAGTATCACCGATAGTAATAATCGCTTTTATATCGGATCGACAATTGAGCTGGTTCAAAAAAGGAATTTCTCTCCATAGACATATTTTTACTTATGAAAGATTAAAATTTACCACATCTTTCGCTGAATGTATTTCCTCATTGAAATCCAAGAATATTTGTAATATTGGTTTCAAGTTTTGGAACCAGGGAGGAGAGGGAAAGTCTATTAAAGAACCCTAGTATCCGACTAGTACATATTTTTATCGACCCCGAAAGGATTAAATGTGAAGACAACCTCGACGGTATTTGAAGTCAGGACGTGAAGACGGATGAAATGCCGCTAAGCATTTTGTCCAGCGTGCTAACGGTTTTGCCAGCTTGCTACCTTGGGAATATTAGTAATGTTGCTTTCAAATTTTAACACAAAGCCAGCAAGCTCGGTGAAGGGATTTATGTCGGTTACGTCGGCCGCAGACTTCAACTGATGCTTATTCTAGCGGCTCCGTTTTGGGAGGCTCCTCTGTCACTTATATTCTTCCTTTGAGCTTCAAGACCAACAGATAAACATAATCGATATATTTAATTTCTGACAAAAACTGTTGAGCATTCGAATTAAGATATCTTCCCTGAATACAGGGAAGATAATACGTTATTCCACAGGCAGGCTCGGCCTTATATATTGGTACCAGGGCCGAAGGGGCCGAGGCAGAGACAAAACTTTTTCCCTGCCAGAGGAGACATAAAAATCTGCATTCGAAGACGCACTACAGCAGCGCCCTCAGCACACAAGCGTCTACCTTAACTTTTGAATAGCAGCCTCACGAGGACGTTGATTACGTATTAATCTCGACTTCATATTATTTTCTAATTATATTCTAATTACATATTATTTTCTAATTCCTATTTTTCAAAATCTCATTTAGCATCATTCCCCAATATACTTCATTCTTATTATCTCTATCCTTCGCCTTATCTTACTTCGCATTATTATATTCCATTTCATTTAATCCCATTTTATAATATTTCTGCTTATCTATATCTTATTTTAATTTATTTTTCCACAAACCTAGTTATTCTACTAAACTGAATATATTTAAAGTAACACTCCCTCTAAGATCCCTTTGTATTTCTTTCCTTTCTGCTCTCCCTCTTTCATCTCTCCCTCTCTAGCCCTCAGTCTTTTCTTTTTATGCAGCATTCGATAACAATATGAAGATATATATTTATGACAATGAATACTTACATGTGTGTAGTATAAAGCTTGTTTCCCAACCATGTGATTCCGGGTTTAGTTCCATTGTGAGGTACCTTGGGCAAGTGTCTTCTACTGTAGCTTCGAGCCACTCAGAACAGGATTTGGTAGACGGAAACTGAAAGAAGACCACCGTATATATAAAATGGAACAAAAACGCAATAGAGGACAATAAAATATTCCCTACCATCACTTGACAACCGGTATTGGTGTGTTTACGTCTTCGTAACTTAGTAGTTCGGCACAGACACCGAAAGAATAAGTGCTGGGTCGATATAAAGTATATGATAGTGAATTGAATATATGTGTATAGCTATGTTAGATCATATCATGTTTGACAAGTTCGTGTACACTCGGAAGAAATTTCGCTGCAGAATTAGGCTCGGGAAAAAATTCTCCTCACAGACAAAATATGCGAAAGCACATAATTAGGCTACAAGTGACGACATCGGGCTTTGAATGACGTCAAGCGATTCTGCCCCGTTTTGCTTCATAAAATTCGAGTACCGAATCAGTAGTTCACAGCCCTAATATATAAAAACAGCCAATTGTACATTTGTTGATGTGCGCATAGCTTCGACAAGGTGCAATTAATTAAGCACAGGCGCACGAAGTTGTGTCGCGTGATACATATACGTGTACAATCATATTTAACAATCTGATGTGAAAAATGGTTGCGGGAGAAATCTTTCCTCATAGACAATATAGGTCTTCTCTTCTCTTTATTTCTTCGTATTTTAACGAATTTCTAAATCTATTCGAACAGCTATTAAATTTATAGCAAATTTTTATATATCTTTATATTTTGAAATATCGACTGAGGAGGGTAATGTTATGTAACGGTCATCTTACATAACTATTCGAAACATACGTATCAAATGCATTCAAAATATCAACATTTGATGTTGTGATTATTACGCGTCATCAACCACAAATAGTGAAGTCGTGGTTCACAGCACCATCTGACATAGAAGAACGGCAAACAGTAGAGTTGTCTACCCTTTGTCCAGCTGGAATTTATTAAATAGAATCGTAAGACGCAGCATTGAATAAATTATATGCAATGATATTTAATTCGCTCATCCACACTCGAGCGTCGGAAAACCTTTCGTTGCGGAAATATATGCTATGTTCAACACTGGTCCGTGCGACTCAAATTAATTCCAGCCTGATTAAGGTTTACTCATGGCAGCAAACTGTAAAAATAATGACAGTTGTCTATGTATCATACCTAATTCATACACAATGTTGATAGACCATTTTAACGCAGGACCTCTATAAGAGATGTTATTTCCGGATGAATACCGCTATAACTGGCCTATCGACGCGTGCGTTTGCACTAATTATGATACAGAGATGGTTATCTTAATTTGATATTGCCTGACTGACATATACCAAATCTATATGTGGAGGTTTTGAATGAATCCAGGAGTAAGAGCATTACCACTCCGGTCGATAGCACCAGCATCAGGACAATTCATCGGTTCACAATTCCATCCAGGTGACAATCTGCTTGACAGAGATTGACATCGAAACTGTCTCTCAGTCTCCATAGAATCAAACTCTTGCTTCCTTCCTTTCCCTGTGACTTTTGGCTGTTCCCAAAGCTGAAGGAGAACATCATGGATAGGGGTTTGAAGACAATAAAGAAGACGAAGGATGTTGTGACAAAAGTCTTTGACATTTTTATTTCGGAGGACGTCCAAGGGTCCTCCACGAAGTGAATGGAGCGATACAACAAGTGCAGTGAAATTAGCGGCGAGCTGGCAGAAGCGTTAGCACGCCGAGCGAAGTGCTTAGCAGTATTTCGTCTGTCTTTACGTTCTGAGTTCAAATTCCGCCGAGGTCGACTTTGCCTTTTATCCTTTCGGGGGTCAATAAATTAAGTACCAGTTATGCACTGGGGTCGATGTAATCGACTTAATCCATTTGTCTGTCCTTGTTTGTCCCCTCTATGTTTAGCCCCTTGTGGGCAATAAAGAAATAAGAAATTAGAGGATCCTAGTTTGAAGGAGATATGAGTTTTGTAATACATTCTATCAAGATACATCCACAGAAAAATATGTAATACATACTGAACATACATCAAGTGCTGTACTCTGTGGTAATTACTGCAACTCATTTTCAGAACACGATTCTATGTATTTATCCTTATATTTAGACAGAATTGATTAAGAAGATTATCCTTAACAGAAATGCCAGAATGATTTCAGAGATGCCAAAGCTGGTCAGATTTTTAAGTCGAATCAATACCCAACGTCTTGTACATCACGCGCGCTCTTTTAACTTTAAATTTATGCTCATACAATTAATTATTCATGCATTGTGCAGTTATTCTTGGGCGAGTTTTAATTCTCTGTTGAAATTATTGTCCTAAAATGACCTTCTAATATACAGATGCATGGATGTTCTCATACCACTGCACTGGAAAGCATACTTATTAACGATTTTACTTGCTTATACATTTACACATATATTATTATACAATTACACACGCACACATACACACACACAAATTTGACTGATGCAAGAAACTACGCCATAACATAATAGAGATTAATATATTCTAAGCTGGTGTCTTGCTACTCTGAGTTTCACTTGCAGATGCACGGGGTCTTCAGGGGAACTACAAGAGGCGTAGTTAAGCTGAAGAAACGGTGCGCCTGGAAACTTCGAATAGTAAGAGGGTGACTCGACCATTGTGTGTGCGTGTGGTGTGTATGAATGTGTATATGTATGTCATTATTCAGTTTTAGTGCAAGTTTCCTTGCCGAAAGAGATTTATGTATGTCTGAATGTGTGCGTCTATCTATCTATCTATCTATCTATCTATCTATCTATCTATCTATCTATCTATCTATCTATCTATCTATCTATCTATCTATCTATCTGTATATA
>NC_068984.1:143615535-143616315 GCF_001194135.2 Octopus bimaculoides | reverse complement strand
TATATGTATGTATGTATATATATGTATGTATATATATATATGTATATATGTGTAAGGGTTTGACTTAATAGTTTCTGTAACCTAGGTCTCCTTATCTACTCCCTTTTTCATGGGATTGATGGAACTTTGCCTCAATCCTCAGATGTTGTCTTCAGGCGAGACTTTTAACTATTTTTGAAATGTTTGTTCAGGCGGTTTGTAATCTTTATCGTTTGTGTCAAAGGAATATTCCTCTCGCTAGGAATCTTGTTTGTGTGTGCGTTGGGTTTGTGCTCTGAAACAGATTTGTTGCATATGGCTTGCATTACGGCCCTGAAATGTTTGACCTTCGTGTCAATGTCTGGTGTGGAGAGATATTCAGGCCAATCCTGTTCGAGGATCTCGTTCTCAATCGATTTCTAGTTAGCTTTATGAAAGTTCAGACTGGAGAGATTTCGGATGCTTCGTGTAGGGCGTATGTCTGATGGGCTTTTTGGTCCATACATGGGCAGCTGTATTATGTTGTGTTCCGAAGTTAGTATCGGTGTTACTTCAAGATTATAGATTGATTCCATATTGTTTGAGAAGCAGGGATCAAGTATCTTATTTGCCTGGCTGGTTGGAGCACAATTTGTTCCATGAATGAGACATTGGGAAGGCGGGTTTATGTTAGAGGATCACGAGACTTTAAGTTGCATGGGCCGACATACACATATACCCACACAAATACACACAGATACACAGACACATACATACACTCACACACACACACACACACACACACACACACACACACACACA
>NC_068984.1:143613546-143614205 GCF_001194135.2 Octopus bimaculoides | reverse complement strand
TATATATATATATATATATATATATATATGTACTTATATGTGACAAGTCAGTCAAATGAAACCCATCTTTCTCTATGTGCTAAACTCCACCTCATGGATATTATCTAAAGAAACACATCAATTTTATAGCTGTTCGCTTGGTTACTGCCACAGACGTCCCCTCCTCATGGTGTCTATTGACAGATAGAAGGGGATGAGTCATACAGAGCTAACTATCTTCTCTATGGACACTGTGTGCAGTACAGTGACGAGATGTGAAGCATTTATTCAAGATTAGCAAAGTTGTCATCCTACACCCTGGCCCAACGCTCTCTCCCATACACGTACGCACATGCACGCGCTCTCACACACATATACGCACATATGCATACATATACATACATACCCGCATGCATATATATATACATATAAATATGGATGAAGGCTTACAGAAATGCACATACACCAATAGGCACATAAATATTTACACATGATCATAAATACATATACATTCTTCGCACCACACACTCACATGCATCTATAAACATGGACACATTCAAACAAACATACATACACATACAGTCCCACACACACATATATACATGTATACTCACATATACGAATATAGCATTAGTATGTATATATATATATATATATATACATACGCAGCTCTCTCTCTC
>NC_068984.1:143613176-143613536 GCF_001194135.2 Octopus bimaculoides | reverse complement strand
TATATATATATATATATATATATATATATATATATATACATGTACACACGTATATGTATATATACACATATAAATATGTATGTATAAATGTATATATTTGTATAAGCATGCAACTATATATGTATTTATGTATGTATGTATGTATGCATGTATGTATGTATGTATGTATGTATCTATCTATCTATCTATGTATATATATATATATATATATATATACGACGCAAGGAATTTAGTGAAGGAATTTTAAACAAATGCCGTTATATTTGTCCCTTCGCCAACCACTCTGTAGAAATGGACTGAAGTCTGAGTCAAGCACCATGCATGTTGCCCAATATCGATCTCAACGGCAGAAAATTCCTG
>NC_068984.1:143610250-143612975 GCF_001194135.2 Octopus bimaculoides | reverse complement strand
GTTTAGCTTAGATAACGATAATCCCCCACCCCTTACTCTTCCAACCCCTGTGTCTCCAGTTCTCTCGCGCTTCTGACCCTCTCCTCGGTCAGAAAACATCTCTGATTCATTCCCAGTAATCGTATATATATCAGGCTCTGTAAACAACTAAATTTTAACGCAGCGCCAACTAGTGATCCTCTATACGGTATTATGATCTGCTAGAAATAGAGAGTGCAGCTGAATCTGCCTCAATCTATACCCTAGGTTGTTTTTTTTTTTTTTCTTTTTAAACGCAAAATACATTCGATATTGTAATTCTAGATAGAGTCTGTCTGAATGAAAGACTGATTAGTCACAACTTGAATGTCATTGAGCATATTTCTGCTCGATCAGAGCGATCAGGAGTTGAAACAATGTAACAAAAATTGCAAATATGACGAACCGAAGAGTCAGTCTTTACGTGTTTGACTTGCCAGGATTAGCAGCTAAATCTCCATCAAATCGAAATTTAATGTCTTAAAAAGAAAACGGAAACAAGAGTGTGTACAGACATGCTTGTTTCCATACTACAAAAATGATGTCACATTTTAAACATTATAAAAGTCTTTCGTATGTTACTTTTCTACAGATAGTAATTGTATTGTGCGAGTTAGGGTTATGTTGTATTATGTATGTATTTATGTATGTATGCAGACACTGGCGCAGTTGTGACTGCCTTGTGAGTAAACTTGGCATACGGAAACTATGTGGAAAACTGTTGTATATTAAGTGAATATATATATATGTATACATGTATGTATGAATATATATATACATACATACATGCATAAATAGTGAGAATTTACAAAAAAAAAAAGGCAAAACAAAAGACGAAGACAAGTGGTGTAGACAAAAAACAGATGTATTAATTTAACGCTCGGAAAGTGAGAAAGTCTTTTACGTTTCGAGCCATATATATATATATATATATATATATATATATATATATATATATATATATATGTATGTATATATACATATACATGTATGTGTGTGTCTATCTCACTGTGACTTTGTGTCACTGTTTCTCCTGCCCCACCGCTTGACTGCCGGTGTTGGTTTGTTTACGTCTCCATAATTTAGATTTTTGGCAAAACAAACCGATAGAATAGGCATTAGAGAGGAGATAAAAAAATATTGGGCCGATTCCTTTGACTAAAAATTATTCAAGGCTATGCCCCAGCATGGCCGCAGTCTAATGACTGAAACAAATAAATGATAATTGAGATTGTACAAAATAGGGTTTGACTCCTTAATTTGTTCCCGTATGTATATTGAGACCCTTCTGAAGCAGCGCCGTCAATTATGGATTTTGTTCAAGGGACTTCAGGAGGATAATATAAAAATTTATAGTGGAGGCGACTAGATTGTACCACCCTTATATGAAGGGTTGTCAGCTATACCCCGTGCCATGCAGAATAAAATAATCTGTCAACATGGGTATGATATTAAATCATGCTGCTGATACCAGATTATATTAATCTTTTTAAATGGCTCCGAACTGAGAATAACATAAAGGTCCCGTCGCCAACCGGTGAAATAAATAGTCATGAATACTAGTCAAGAATCGCACCGATGCCTCCAAGAGCGTGCAACAAAGTAAAGTAACTCACAGAAAGTAGACATTGGTGCAAGAGTTTAAGTCACGTGTCACTGAAATGGTTGCGAACAGTGACGAAAGAATAGATAATAGATAACCGGTTGATTGTTTAACCAGCACGTTAAACAAACGATCGATTTGTTAATTGGTTAGATAATTAACCGTTTGGTTAACAATAAAGATGTGGAATTGGATCAGAGCATGTGTCATTATTATTGGCGTAATGACTCTCCTAACACACACACACATACACACATACACACACATACACGTACACACACACACACGTACACACACACACACGTACACACACACACGTACACACACACACACACACACACACACACAAACACAAACAATGATACTTTTTATGGCACCAGTTATAAAGTCTCTTCACTTCGTAGATTTTATGAAAATGTCTTTGGTGATTTTAAATCCTAAAATAGCCATTTATGAAATACATAGGACGACGTCACTCTTATACTGTTAAGAAAATAGGATAGAACTGACGTAATCACATGGTTGATACGGGACAACTACTGAACAAACCACTGAATAAGCGATAAACGACATAACAAAATGGCGCGATTGCATAACAGACAAACAAACACAATGACTATAGTATTGGTTAATAGGAAACGATATACAGATGAACAATTCCATGTAAGCAACGAAAATTTGTGTTTGAAAGCTGTCATACTGGTAAACAAGGGTGAAATAGGCCGATAGAAATATGGTACAAAACAATATAAGATATATCTTTAGGGATTTCAGGTACAAAATAAACATTTACGAAGTAAATTGAACAACAAATTTGGCAAAACAGGACAAGAATGACTTGATCAATCGGCAGAGATTGCACAGCTACTGAATACCTCATTTTACTAAGTAAGACGCAAATAAATAGACCTTTCAACGATCGATATTGCATATCAAAATAGGATACGGTTATGCAATAAGAAAGCAAAGTCGAAACGATTAGAGAAATGACAACTGAAAAACGTTACAATATACCGATTTTCAAGAAATAAATTCAGACGGAGAGTATATGAAAATAGCAAAGTTGATCAAATAAAACATATGTATATATATATATATATATAT
>NC_068984.1:143608662-143610240 GCF_001194135.2 Octopus bimaculoides | reverse complement strand
TAGATAATATATATATATTATATATGTGTGTATGTATATATATATGTATGTATATATATATCTATATGAAATATATATATTGTATATATATATATAATATGTATAATAGGCGCAGAAGTGGCTGTGTGGCAAGTAGTTTGCTTACCAACCGCTATGTTCCGGGTTCAGTCCAACTGCGTAGCACCTTGGGCAAGTGTCTTCTACCATAGCCTTGGGCTTTGTGAGTGGATTTGGTAGACAGAAACTGAAAGAAGCCCGTCATATGTGTGTGTGTGTGTGTGTGCGTATGTGTGTGTATATGTTTGTGTGTCTGTGTTTGTCTCCCCACCATCGCTTGACAACCGATGCTGGTGTCTTTACGTCTCCGTAACTTAGCAGTTCGGCAAAATAGTCCGATAGAATAAGTACTAGGCTTACAAAGAATAAGTTCTGGGGTCGATTTGTTCAACTAAAGGCGGAGCCCCAGCATGGCCGCAGTCAAATGACTGAAACAAGTAAAAGAGTAAAAGAGTAAAAGAGTAAAAGAATACATTCCGCAGTTTAATCCTACAAATATAATGATGAGATGGTCATGTTTGGAACACCATTGATAATAATCCTTTCCAACAATGTCTGACCAGGGTAATTTGTCGACAACGGTGGATTGGCAGAACCGTTAGAGCGTCGGACACAATATGTTGGGTAGATTGTGAGTTCAAATCACGCTGGCATCAACTTTGATTTTCACCTCGGTAGCTTGAAGAATAGGTATCAATTTAATCGATTATCGATCTTTCCCATCATGCAGTTGGGGAGTATGTAGAGCAGGGAGCTAAAATCGCCAGCCAACCGTGGCGCTTCCTCAAGAGCTTAGGTAATATGGCGGTTTGAGTACACTGGTGTTAGATTAATAGTGTTAGTCAGTACACCACTTTCATACTGCCACACGCATACATACACACAATGTGTGCCGACATACACGAAGTTTGTACGTGCATACATACACACATAGACATGCATATACACACATACAATTTGTACACACGCACGTAGACACAATTTGTGTACAAATTTACACATACACAAGCTATACACGCATGCATACACACGTATACACAATAAGCACATTCATACGTACACACAATTTGTACGCAGATACAGACACACTTATATACAATTTGCACGCACATAGTGACACACAATTAATGCACACATACATACACACAATATATTTTTCCAAAAAGTGGACCCTATTAAAAAAGAAAAGTAGAGGGGTTTAAAGAAAAAGGGAATACAGAGATGTAGAGGTTTACACATACACACGCATCCTTCGGTTCTGGCAGCTAGGTACAACGATATGCACTAAGTAATTTATACATATATGAACAAGCATACATCCACACACACACACACACACACACACACACACACACACACACACAGTAGATGCGTGTACTTGATAACAGTCAATCGCATACAGCTACGTCCACACACGCAAACAAAGAAATATTCATACTCACACATACACACATTCACAAATATAGACACGGATAGAAATAGAAAAACAACTACGCAAACACAGAGAAAAAACATACGTAG
>NC_068984.1:143606817-143607682 GCF_001194135.2 Octopus bimaculoides | reverse complement strand
GAGAAGGGAGACAGTGAGTTGGGAGAAAGAGGGAGAATTGAGAGAGAGGGAGGATAAAAAGAGAAAGAGAGAGAGAGAGAGAGAGAGTTGACATAGAAAGAGAAAAAGGTGTTGTTGTTGCTGTTGTTGGTATATTTGTGTGTATGTTTGTGCGTTTGTATTTTTATGTGTATGCGTACGTGTGTGTGTGTGTGTGTGTGTGTGTGTGTGGTGGCGAGCGTATGTGCGATTTGCAGAGGATTGTTGAATGAGTCATGCAGAGGGCTGGCTGATTCAACTGGATGGCAATGGTAAGGAATGGGAATTCCATCGCAGACATCTCTGGATATCGACAGGCACAAGAAATGTTAATTATACGCATTCACTCGCACGCCGAATGGTAACAACAAATTCTGGAATCGAATTTGCTAAATATCCTCCGCCTCCTCCTCTTCCTCCACTCCTCTCCTCCTCCGCCCCTCCGCCTCCTCCTCTTCTCGTTAAATATAAGTTGTTGCTATGGTTATTCGTGTTGTATTTGTTGTTGCTGTTGTTTTTGTTATTATTATTGTTATGACTATTATTTTGGGTTGTTTTGACACATAAATGTGTGTGCGTGTGCGTATGAGAGAGAGTATGCATATGTGTGCGTGTGTGCATGTATGTATATATGTATATATAAATAAGTGTGTGGTTATCTAGTGAAACCTTTGCACTACAATATGGGTCTTTGGAGTCTAGTGTGTATCTATCTATCAGTCCCCTCTGACTTCAGCCCTGTGTGGCCAATAAAGAAACATATCTATCTATCTATCTATCTATCTATCTATCAGTTTATATATATATGTATGTATATATATATATATATATATATATATATATATAT
>NC_068984.1:143601809-143606219 GCF_001194135.2 Octopus bimaculoides | reverse complement strand
TATATATATATATATATATATATATATATATATATATATATGCATATGTACATATGTATAGATTTAGACTCTTACATATGTAATATAATGAATTAAAAACGCCCACACAAACACACATACGCTCACACACTCTCACACACGCACACACGCACACACGCACGCACACACTCACACACACAAATACATGATTGTTAATCTTGTCTGCTATAATGTTTTTCTTAAAACAAAAGAAAAGCAAATCCGAAGATATTCTGTCTGTGACGAAATATTTCAACATTTGAAATACACACTTCGAGAACAGCCGAGGACTACAGTACTTGGTAAGTCAGATCTTACAATGAAGTAGGAGTAGCAGTAGTAGTAGTAGTGTTTGTAGTAGTACCTAAGTTTCAGCTAATGTATTATATATTTACTCTACAATACGCATTTAGTATACTACGAGATATGATCAAAGGGCGCCAGTCACATAAATACATAACAGTTGTTTGAGAGCCAGAATATCAAAGTCTGAGAGTAAACATGTTTCCAAGAATAAAGATTTTTCTAGTGTGAGGAGAGCGAAAATAAGAAAACTGGCTAATCTTTATTAAATCTGGTCACGACAAAGGGCAAACATCGCAGAAACATTAGGTTAAGTGTTTATATTTAACTATGGTTTTCTTTGTACGTAATGCTTCTTGGAGAATGTAATTTAGTATTCCAAGTTCAATCTTATACTGCAGCATATTAGACAAGCGTCTTGACAATCTTTCTGGCCATTATTCTATGCGTAGATTTCACTTGGCAATATCTATGTTTGTGTGTCTGTGTGTGTGTATTATATTATATTATATTATATTATTACATTCACCTTCGCTAAGACGGCGGTATTGTTTCCAGTCACGTTTGTTTGTTCGTCTCTGGATAAGATATCTCAAGAACCGCAGGATGGATTCCGATGAAACTTTCAGGGATGTTTGGCCTCGTGACTGGCACGAAGTGGTTAGGTTTTGGGATCGATCCGATACCGGAAAAGGATTCTGGAATATTTTTCCGTTTATTTACTTAATTTTTCCGAGCAGTCGGGTTCAATTTTAGGATTCTCGTTTGTGAGAGCAGTCAAGTTTATTTCAGATATTCTCAGTTTAAAAATCATCTCTGGGTAATCGTTGAGAGGACGTTGGCGTTGCTTTGGTAGAAGTTTGCGGTCTCTGAGTGATTTTGTTTTATTTTAATTTATATATAGGCACAGGCGTGACTGTGGGGTAAGAAGCTTGCTTCCCAACCTTAGTGAAGGCGCCTGGGTTACTGGTTAGGGTAGTCGACTCACGATCACAAAGTCATGAGTTCAATATCCGGCGACGCGCTGTGTCCTTGCGCAAGACACTTTATTTCACGTTGCTCCAGTCCACTCAGCACCTGTATTTCAAAGGGGACAGACTTGTCACACTGTGTCACGCTGGATCTCCCCGGGAATTACGTTAAGAGTACACGTGTCTGTGGAGTGCTCAGCCACTTGCACGGTAATTTCACGAGCAGGCTGTTCCCTTGATCGTATCAGCTGGGACCCTCGTCGTCATAACCGACGGAGTGCCATCTCTCTATCTATACTCACATACACGTCTTCTGTCTGTCTGACTGCCTGTCTCTCTCTCTCTCTTTCTATTTTATTAAAGGTGAAAAGTTTTCAGAAACTCGTACTCAGAGTTTTATGCGACCGTTCATCAGAAATTGTGAAAATACTGAATATTAAATTTTGTGAGTATTCTTTTACTCTTGTACCCGTTTCAGTTATTTGACTGCGGCCATGCTGGAGCACCGCCTTTTAATCGAACAAATCGAACCCAGGACTTATTCTTTGTGAGCTTGGTACTTATTCTATCGGTTCTCTTTTGCCGAACCGCTAGGTTACGGGGACATAAACACAGACAGGTAAGGGAATAAACACAATGACACACGCACATAATACATACGACGGGCTTCTTTCAGTTTCCGTCTACCATATCCACTCACAAGGCTTTAATCGACCCGAAGCTATAGTAGAAAACACTTGCCTAAGATGCAACGCAGTGGGACTGGACCAAGAACCATGTGGTTGGGAAGCAAGCTACTTACCACACAGCCACACATGCACCGATATATATATAACATAAAATGAAACAATATATTATAATATAATATAATACAATATTAGGTTTTACAGTTCAACGAATGCGCATTTCAATTTGATTGGGCAAGTAAGTAAAAAAAGTATATATAGCAGCAAAATATTGGCTGCCAGCTGGAGTTGACCTTAGCGGAGAAATAAGATATTAACAATAGTTAAATCGAAAAAAAAGTTGGTGTAGAAGCGATTCAAAAACGAACAGAATAGAATAGAGTATGTACAGGAATGGGAATTATTGCTAATGATTAAAAGGAATATAACAGACGTGCGAAAAGGAAGGATTTAAAAATTGAAATCAGAATTTAAGTTAAAGATTAAAAACTGTAGACGAGAACGAATACACATTTATGTGCTTTCTTGCGTGTTCTATAAATGTCCATAACACACCTAATACTAGTAAAATTTTCATATTAAAAAAAATACAATGGTAAGCAACAAATTTAATATGAAGAATCTTTATTAGAAATCTAACTTTGGACCCCCACAAAATAAAAGGATGAAACTGAACTCAATCTTTCTCATATATATATATATATATATATATGTATGTATATATATATTCTTCTCCTTCTCTCTCTTCCTCTTCTCCACTTTCATCTTTTCCTGATCGTTTTTCCACTCCTTCTCTTTATCCCTCTTATACGTATCCACCCTCTTGACTCCAACCCCCTCACACATAATATCTACCCCACATACTCATCCCGCATCTACACTTTCATTTTTTTCTTTTTTATTTCCTCCCCATATTTTCCTAGCAACAATGTCTGAAGGACGCACAAATGTAACAACACAACCTTTGATGCAAGACTGATGAAGTTCCTCTCCAGTGCCAGAAAGATTTTGCATTTTATGTAACCTGCCAGAATTTGAACTCTGATCGTTGGAGGACTTAAATAACACCACAAATCATTTTGTCCGTCGCTTTATAACGTTTCCGACGCCCACCGCTTTTAGCAATCTGAATAATAATAATAACAATACAAATAATAGCAATCATAAAATTATTACAGATTGCAGAGGCAAAGAAATATGGCGGCCTGCATTAAGTGAGAACGATTCTTGAATATTCAGCGAAGCATTGACATCATTAAAACAAATCGCTAAAACAGTATGGAGGATGATTTTGAAGAGGAAAGTGAGTTTGGGAGAGATAAACATAGAGATAGATAGATAGAGAGAGAGAGAGAGAAAGAAAGATACAGAGTTAATCGTTTTATCATACATATATATATATATAGACAAACACACACAAGCGCTTACACAAGCAAACACGTTTTATACCCTGTATTGTATACATAGGTACATACATACATACATACATACATGAAGACCTGCACATACACGTATATGTTATATACATACATATATCTTGCTTTTCTCACTCTGTCTTTCTGCGTTTGTATATATAAAATGAATCACATATATCTACACACATATTTATATACACATACATGAACATAAATGTATGCATGCATGCATAAATGTGTGCATGTGTATATAAAAAAATATATATATATACGTACGCACAATAGACACATATATATATGTACAGAGAGAGGGATTGTATGTATGTGTGTGCATGCACGTATGTGCGTTTGTGTGCCTTAAGTTGAATGGAAGGACACAGTGTGCGGGAGAGAAAGGGTGATAGAAAGAGAGAAAGAGAAAGAAAGGGCGATAGAAAGAGAGAGAGAGAGAACAGCATTTGAATAAAGAGGAGGAATTAATAAAACTCCTCTATTTCAGACCAATGAATTATCAATAGATAAATATTTAATTAAAATTGTTTATTGATGAAATAATATTAAAAAAAAGATAAATAAATCAGAAAACAAACTAATTATGGAACAACATTTTTTATTGCTGTTTTATAATTGTGTAATGGCCCTCATTCCTCTCCCGATCTAGAAAACCAACAATCAAAATCATTCCTCCCGTGACCATCATCTTGGACTATCCGGTAGTCTGCAGTCTCTCCTTTTCACCAAGCAGTAAGATGTAATTTGAGGAAGATTTAGTTACTATTTCTTGTAGGTATCATAAAGGATGCTTGGCTGGTTCATTGGTCAGTGGTTGGTTCGCTGGTCAGTGGTTGGTTCGTTGGTCAGTGGTTGGTTCGTTGGTGTTTTTGGTGGTTATGTTTGTGCTTGTGTTAACAGCAGTATTTGGACTGGCCACATTGATGATGTTGTTGATGATAAAAATAACCCCAGGTCAAAATATGTTTCAGTTGTGACCACGCAGGTATCATTTGCCCTGTTATC
>NC_068984.1:143599685-143601608 GCF_001194135.2 Octopus bimaculoides | reverse complement strand
GTTCGTTGATCAGTGGTTGGTTCGCTGGTCAGTGGTTGGTTCGCTGGTCAGTGGTTGGTTCGTTGATTAGTGGTTGGTTCGTTGGTCAGTGGTTGGTTCGTTGGTGTTTTTGGTGGTTATGTTTGTGCTTGTGTTAACAGCAGTATTTGGACTGGCCACATTGATGATGTTGTTGATGATAAAAATAACCCCAGGTCAAAATATGTTTCAGTTGTGACCACGCAGGTATCATTTGCCCTGTTATCTTATGTCTAGAATTATGGAGTCAGTAACAGATTACAAGGCGTGATAATCACGATTGGAAAGCATGTTATCAGTCCTGCTTGATTAGGTGTAACCTTAGTGTAAAGAAAAACCACCACTACCACAACCACTTCCACCACCAAACCCTCCACCACCGCCAACACCAACACCAACACCACCACCACTATCACCACCACAGACTACACCACCACCACCATCGTTAAAAACAACAACAACAACGACGACAACAACAACAACAACAACTGCAACAACTGCAACAACGACGTGGATTCTTTCTCCTTTGCAACCGCAATTCTCAGAAGTCTTTAGAAACTCAGAGGCATTATCCTTAACTCAGATATTCTTTAAAACATTCAAAACCGAATCGATGTTTGTACTCGCTGACCTGATTTAAAGAAGCCAAGGCGGCACCGAAGGCGCTTCTCAGAGTCTCTAAGACTGGAGTGAGAAAACAAAGACGTTATACTCAGATCAAAGAACAAGATAGAATGCGTGCGACAGAGTTGACTCTGATAATGTAACGCAGAGGTCATGTTGTGGTTTCAAATCAACAACGAGAACAGGAAGGAACTCTCCGACCAACTTGCATGTAGCTGTTTCTGAAAATCGTTTTGGTTTACCCGAGTCTGTTGAGGAAGCTTGTAGACTTAGATGCATCACACTAAAACTGGAAGCCCGTTGTGGCCGTTATTATTATTGCACGAGATTCCACTGAATAAGTTTTATTATACTGGTTTATGACATGGATAATATGTTTCCAGCTAGAAGGAGAGGGCATGGAAGGGGCGATTGATTTGAATTCAGTTCATGAGTTGTGTATGAACCTACGAGGAAACCCATACATGAGCTTTCAGTCTGTTAGAAATAGCAGCCAAATCTCCCCCGCTTCCCCAATAATGTAACTCGAGTTCCAGTTATCTAGCAAAAGTGAGTTTTAAGATGAGAAAGCGCCCAGTCCGCGCCCGGTCCGCGCCCGGTCTGCGCCCGGTCCACGCCGGCCAGCGCCAACTTAGCGCAACATGGTTAACAAGTCAGTGGTTCCACCAAAACTCTTTAAATATGAAGTAGTGATGTGCAAGATAATAAATCTACATTTTTGATGTGAATGAGTCTGTGTGTCTGGTCTAAAACATCCTTTGAATTCTTGCTATTTAGAAGAAATTGGATTCTAACAAAAAGAGGCATCTCTCTATACTTGCATTAACTGACATCTACAAATGCAATGTTTGGAACCATCGTCAGTTTTCTACCTTGGAGTCACTCGCTGTTTCCCATATCCTTACAAATGCCGACCACATCCGACGGTCGGCCGCAGTCAAGGCTGTAATCGATACGGATGCCCCACTGGGAGGTCAAGCGCACCGGATCGCGCAGACACCGTAACTGTTGTAGTCATTCGCTGTTGAGGTGCAGAGTTCATGTTCAGAGTTTTAGTGAGGATACAAGATCACATGTGGTCACCGGCCACATGCATACGCACCCTGAGATTGAGTGATCCGCAGCAGCTCATCACCGCCGATTATCAGTGTTCAGACACTTGCACGTTAATTTCACAAGCAGGCTGTTCTGTTTATTGGATCAACTAGAACCTTTGTAGTCGCAACCGACGGAAAGTACCTCATTGCTGCTGTATATATATATATATATATATATATATAT
>NC_068984.1:143597916-143599321 GCF_001194135.2 Octopus bimaculoides | reverse complement strand
ACACACACACACACACACACACACACACACACACACACACGCGCACAAACACACACAGGCACACATATATAAACTTTCTACATCTCTACATGTGTTGGCGCCCGCAGCAGGTCTTCCATATATCTACTGCATATGTATATAGCTGCACGTGTGTGTGATTCTGTACGCGTATGTGTGCGTGCGTGTGTGTGTGTGTGCATCTATATACGTGTGTCTGCGCGCGTGCGTGCGCGTGACAGACAATGAAAGGCGATAGAAGGGTTGTTGTTGTTGTTGTGGTTGTTGTTGGTGGTGGTGGGTGAGAGTTTGTTAAGAGTGCTAATCTGTTCCATCGAGCGTCTAATTAGGCGGCAGCTGGTAGATTGGCTTTGTGAAATAGTTCTAGAGGGAACTAGATACCATTTGTATTATATTCTTGAGGAGAGCGTGACACACGGAGGTGGGAAGGAGATAGGGAGAGGCGGGTGTTTGAGTGTGAGTGAGACAGGCTGTGAGGAGAGGAAGGGGAAAGTTGGTGGGAGGGAGCGGAGGAAGGTGAGTGAAGAAGAGATGAGTGGGAGATGGGGATGGGGAATGTCGTTAGGAAATACAAAAATTCTTAGATATGGAGAGAGATACGTAGGTAGACAGACAGATAGATAGACAGACAGATAGACAGATAGATAGATAGATAGATAAACAGACAGGTAGGTAGATAGGTAGATAGACCAATAGATAGATAGATAGATAGATAGATAGACAAATAGATAGATAGACCAATAGATAGATAGAAAAACAGATAGATAGATAGATAGATAGACAGATAGATAGATAGATAGATATTAGCTAGATAGATAGCTAAATAGATAGATAGACAGATTGATAGATAAATAGATAGACAGAGAGTCTGGATACTTATTGATCAGACCTCTTATGCATGTTCGTGTGTTAGATTTACTGTGAAGGAAATTGGTAAGTTGAGTGCCGTTCCATCTTAACGCAGGAGCACACTAGACAGTTTCTAAGGGGCATCTTATGTCTAAGGACCCAGTTCGGATGCATGTCTGCTTTGCCTTGCTGTCAATAAATAAATATTACAGGGCCCAGAGCATTCATTTTCTGGGACCTAAAACAGCTTTGGATGAGACTGTGCAACGATGTATGTGTGTCGGAACGTTGATATACGTATATCTTTAATCTTCTATCTTTTACATGTTTGAGTGATTTGACTGCGGCCATGCAACAAAGGGAATTGAACTCAGTACATACATTAGAGTATTTACATTTTATTGGAAGTTGAAAATGTGAAAGCTACATCATTACCATCAACCTCATCATCATCATAGCCTCCCCCTCCTCCTCCTCCTCCTCCTCCTCCTCTCCTCCTTCTTCTCCTTCTTCTTCTTCTTCTTCTTCTTCTTCTTCT
>NC_068984.1:143596912-143597724 GCF_001194135.2 Octopus bimaculoides | reverse complement strand
CTCCTCCTCCTCCTCCTCCTTCTTCTTCTTCTTCTTCTTCTTCTTCTTCTTCTTCTTCTTCTTCTGCTTCCTCTTCTTCCTCTTCGTCTAGTTTATCCTTCACTTTCCAATAAAATAGGATATGGATTGAAGGAAATTTGGTTCTTACTTCCACAGCGGTCAGTCGACCACGTAAACGCTCCTTGCGTCTACCAAAGCTAATAGTGTGACAGAACTTCATGGTGCAACATTGTGACACACATCTCGATTGCAGCCTCCAGCAGAAGATGACATCAAAATAAACCACCAATTCTTAACTATTTGCCTCGAGTAACTAAAACAGCCATCACTGTCGAAATGCACGAACGAAAGATGGACTAAGTGTTCGATCTTCCTTTCTAGAATTAGTAGCAATATTCAAAGTGAAATTATTGATATCGACTTCAACGTTCAAAGGAAATGGTTACTCTATTGGATTTCCTTTTCCGTCTAACTAATGGCACTAAAGAAATTGTCGAAAATCTATACACTTTACCTTCATCGTAGTACAATTTTACAAATGTGTATTTACACACAAACGCATACACACACACACATACACGTGTATATACGCATGCAAGCGCGCTTTAAAAAATGTGGAAATCGAACTCAATACATAAATTAGAGTATTTATATCTTATTGGAAGTCGAAGATTTGAAAGCTTCATCACTATCATCAGCGGCATCATTGCCATTAGTTTCTTCTTCTTCTTCTTCTTCTTCTTCTTCTTCTTCTTCTTCTTCTTCTTCTTCTTCTTCTTCTTCTTCTTCTTCTTCTTCTTCTTCTTCTTCTT
>NC_068984.1:143596496-143596902 GCF_001194135.2 Octopus bimaculoides | reverse complement strand
TCCCCCGAATAATAATAATAATAATAATAATAATAATAATAATAATAATAATAATAATACCAGGAAACCCCAAAATGGCAGAAATTCGAAACATAGTGCTCATGGGAACTGCCCATATCCTACGCAAAATACTTTCTATGTAATCTCAAGTTTTAAAACAAACACAATTTTCTTATGACTTCTTAAGCATTCTCTAGAACAACACTATGTACAAAACTAAATACATGGCACCCTAGGCATAATACTAACATGAACTGCTAACTCGTTGTCTCTTGAGGTCTCTGGGTGAGACTCGAAGTCAATTTGTACAAATGCAAAGCAAAAGTCAAACATAAAATAATAATAATAATAATAATGATAATAATAACAATAATAATAATAATAATAATAATAATAATAATAATAA
>NC_068984.1:143594846-143595503 GCF_001194135.2 Octopus bimaculoides | reverse complement strand
TCAATAATAATAATAATAATAATAATAATAATAATTCCCCGAAATGAATAAAAAGGGAAGTTGACCTCGGTGGAATTTGAACTCAGAACGTAAAAACGGACGAAATGTCGCTAAGCATTTTGTCCGATGTGCGAACAATGCTGCCAGCTCGCTGCCTTCAATAATGATAATAATAATAATAATGATGATGATGATGATGATGATGGAGAAGAAGAAGAAGAGGAAGAAGAAGAAGAAGAAGAAGAAGAAGAAGAAGAAGAAGGAGAAGAAGAAGAAGAAGAAGAAGAAGAAGAAGAAGAAGGAGAAGAAGAAGAAGAAAGAAGAAAAAGAATTTACTCACATACGCATAGAAATGTCTTGGCATGCATGTACACCTGCAGGCACACAAACGCAAAGCCATATATTGGTTCCTTCTTTTGTAAATGTATAAATCAAATCTAGATGTGTTGGTACAGGAGGTATATTTCTACGCACCTCAGTAGTACAGATATGTTTGTATGCATGAGATAAACACAACAAACACTCTACGAACCCCACCTCCCATTCTTTAATCAATGGAGAGTAGAATAACCAAAATTCAACATAATTTTCGTGCAATTTGTTCTGTATATGTATATATATATATATATATATATATATATATATATATATATATAT